>NC_137865.1:8933035-9215535 GCF_963924005.1 Protomyctophum bolini
TAGTATGCCGTACGGTAGGGGCTATAGCCCATGTTCAAAAATGATGAAAAATGAGGATAACATTTTTTTCAAAAATTCAAAAAACGATGGGCTATAACCCATGTTTTTTGAAATTTTGAATTTTCTTCAAATCCTCAAAAATGATGAAAAACGGCGTGCTATAGTATGCCGTACGGTAGGGGCTATAGCCCATGTTCAAAAATGATGAAAAATGAGGATAACATTTTTTTCAAAAATTCAAAAAACGATGGGCTATAACCCATGTTTTTTGAAATTTTGAAATTTCTTCAAATCCTAAAAAATGATGAAAAACGGCGTGCTATAGTATGCCGTACGGTAGGGGCTATAGCCCATGTTCAAAAATGATGAAAAATGAGGATAACATTTTTTTCAAAAATTCAAAAACGATGGGCTATAACCCATGTTTTTTGAAATTTTGAATTTTCTTCAAATCCTCAAAAATGATGAAAAACGGCGTGCTATAGTATGCCGTACGGTAGGGGCTATAGCCCATGTTCAAAAATGATGAAAAATGAGGATAACATTTTTTTCAAAAATTCAAAAAACGATGGGCTATATATAACCCATGTTTTTTGAAATTTTGAATTTTCTTCAAATCCTCAAAAATGATGAAAAACGGCGTGCTATAGTATGCCGTACGGTAGGGGCTATAGCCCATGTTCAAAAATGATGAAAAATGAGGATAACATTTTTTTCAAAAATTCAAAAAACGATGGGCTATAACCCATGTTTTTTGAAATTTTGAATTTTCTTCAAATCCTCAAAAATGATGAAAAACGGCGTGCTATAGTATGCCGTACGGTAGGGGCTATAGCCCATGTTCAAAAATGATGAAAAATGAGGATAACATTTTTTTCAAAAATTCAAAAAACAATGGGCTATAACCCATGTTTTTTGAAATTTAAATTTTCTTCAAATCCTCAAAAATGATGAAAAACGGCGTGCTATAGTATGCCGTACGGTAGGGGCTATAGCCCATGTTCAAAAATGATGAAAATGAGGATAACATTTTTTTCAAAAATTCAAAAAACGATGGGCTATAACCCATGTTTTTTGAAATTTTGAATTTTCTTCAAATCCTCAAAAATGATGAAAAACGGCGTGCTATAGTATGCCGTACGGTAGGGGCTATAGCCCATGTTCAAAAATGATGAAAAATGAGGATAACATTTTTTTCAAAAATCAAAAAACGATGGGCTATAACCCATGTTTTTTGAAATTTTGAATTTTCTTCAAATCCTCAAAAATGATGAAAAACGGCGTGCTATAGTATGCCGTACGGTAGGAGCTATAGCCCATGTTCAAAAATGATGAAAAATGAGGATAACATTTTTTTCAAAAATTCAAAAAACGATGGGCTATAACCCATGTTTTTTGAAATTTTGAATTTTCTTCAAATCCTCAAAAATGATGAAAAACGGCGTGCTATAGTATGCCGTACGGTAGGGGCTATAGCCCATGTTCAAAAATGATGAAAAATGAGGATAACATTTTTTTCAAAAATTCAAAAAACGATGGGCTATAACCCATGTTTTTTGAAATTTTGAATTTTCTTCAAATCCTCAAAAATGATGAAAAACGGCGTGCTATAGTATGCCGTACGGTAGGGGCTATAGCCCATGTTCAAAAATGATGAAAAATGAGGATAACATTTTTTTCAAAAATTCAAAAAACGATGGGCTATAACCCATGTTTTTTGAAATTTTGAATTTTCTTCAAATCCTCAAAAATGATGAAAAACGGCGTGCTATAGTATGCCGTACGGTAGGAGCTATAGCCCATGTTCAAAAATGATGAAAAATGAGGATAACATTTTTTTCAAAAATTCAAAAAACGATGGGCTATAACCCATGTTTTTTGAAATTTTGAATTTTCTTCAAATCCTCAAAAATGATGAAAAACGGCGTGCTATAGTATGCCGTACGGTAGGGGCTATAGCCCATGTTCAAAAATGATGAAAAATGAGGATAACATTTTTTTCAAAAATTCAAAAAACGATGGGCTATAACCCATGTTTTTTGAAATTTTGAAATTTCTTCAAATCCTCAAAAATGATGAAAAACGGCGTGCTATAGTATGCCGTACGGTAGGGGCTATAGCCCATGTTCAAAAATGATGAAAAATGAGGATAACATTTTTTTCAAAAATTCAAAAAACGATGGGCTATAACCCATGTTTTTTGAAATTTTGAATTTTCTTCAAATCCTCAAAAATGATGAAAAACGGCGTGCTATAGTATGCCGTACGGTAGGGGCTATAGCCCATGTTCAAAAATGATGAAAAATGAGGATAACATTTTTTTCAAAAATTCAAAAAACGATGGGCTATAACCCATGTTTTTTGAAATTTTGAAAAATCCTCAAAAATGATGAAAAACGGCGTGCTATAGTATGCCGTACGGTAGGGGCTATAGCCCATGTTCAAAAATGATGAAAAATGAGGATAACATTTTTTTCAAAAATTCAAAAAACGATGGGCTATAACCCATGTTTTTTGAAATTTTGAAATTTCTTCAAATCCTAAAAAATGATGAAAAACGGCGTGCTATAGTATGCCGTACGGTAGGGGCTATAGCCCATGTTCAAAAATGATGAAAAATGAGGATAACATCTTTTTTCAAAAATTCAAAAAACGATGGGCTATAACCCATGTTTTTTGAAATTTTGAATTTTCTTCAAATCCTCAAAAATGATGAAAAACGGCGTGCTATAGTATGCCGTACGGTAGGGGCTATAGCCCATGTTCAAAAATGATGAAAAATGAGGATAAGATTTTTTTCAAAAATTCAAAAAACGATGGGCTATAACCCATGTTTTTTGAAATTTTGAATTTTCTTCAAATCCTCAAAAATGATGAAAAACGGCGTGCTATAGTATGCCGTACGGTAGGGGCTATAGCCCATGTTCAAAAATGATGAAAAATGAGGATAACATTTTTTTTCAAAAATTCAAAAAACGATGGGCTATAACCCATGTTTTTTGAAATTTTGAATTTTCTTCAAATCCTCAAAAATGATGAAAAACGGCGTGCTATAGTATGCCGTACGGTAGGGGCTATAGCCCATGTTCAAAAATGATGAAAAATGAGGATAACATTTTTTTCAAAAATTCAAAAAAAAACAATGGGCTATAACCCATGTTTTTTGAAATTTTGAATTTTCTTCAAATCCTCAAAAATGATGAAAAACGGCGTGCTATAGTATGCCGTACGGTAGGGGCTATAGCCCATGTTCAAAAATGATGAAAAATGAGGATAACATTTTTTTCAAAAATTCAAAAAACGATGGGCTATAACCCATGTTTTTTGAAATTTTGAAATTTCTTCAAATCCTCAAAAATGATGAAAAACGGCGTGCTATAGTATGCCGTACGGTAGGGGCTATAGCCCATGTTCAAAAATGATGAAAAATGAGGATAACATTTTTTTCAAAAATTCAAAAAACGATGGGCTATAACCCATGTTTTTTGAAATTTTGAATTTTCTTCAAATCCTCAAAAATGATGAAAAACGGCGTGCTATAGTATGCCGTACGGTAGGGGCTATAGCCCATGTTCAAAAATGATGAAAAATGAGGATAACATTTTTTTCAAAAATTCAAAAAACGATGGGCTATAACCCATGTTTTTTGAAATTTTGAATTTTCTTCAAATCCTCAAAAATGATGAAAAACGGCGTGCTATAGTATGCCGTACGGTAGGGGCTATAGCCCATGTTCAAAAATGATGAAAAATGAGGATAACATTTTTTTCAAAAATTCAAAAAACGATGGGCTATAACCCATGTTTTTTGAAATTTTGAATTTTCTTCAAATCCTCAAAAATGATGAAAAACGGCGTGCTATAGTATGCCGTACGGTAGGGGCTATAGCCCATGTTCAAAAATGATGAAAAATGAGGATAACATTTTTTTCAAAAATTCAAAAAACGATGGGCTATAACCCATGTTTTTTGAAATTTTGAATTTTCTTCAAATCCTCAAAAATGATGAAAAACGGCGTGCTATAGTATGCCGTACGGTAGGGGCTATAGCCCATGTTCAAAAATGATGAAAAATGAGGATAACATTTTTTTCAAAAATTCAAAAAACGATGGGCTATAACCCATGTTTTTTGAAATTTTGAATTTTCTTCAAATCCTCAAAAATGATGAAAAACGGCGTGCTATAGTATGCCGTACGGTAGGGGCTATAGCCCATGTTCAAAAATGATGAAAAATGAGGATAACATTTTTTTCAAAAATTCAAAAAACAATGGGCTATAACCCATGTTTTTTGAAATTTTGAATTTTCTTCAAATCCTCAAAAATGATGAAAAACGGCGTGCTATAGTATGCCGTACGGTAGGGGCTATAGCCCATGTTCAAAAATGATGAAAAATGAGGATAACATTTTTTTCAAAAATTCAAAAAACAATGGGCTATAACCCATGTTTTTTGAAATTTTGAATTTTCTTCAAATCCTCAAAAATGATGAAAAACGGCGTGCTATAGTATGGCGTACGGTAGGGGCTATAGCCCATGTTCAAAAATGATGAAAAATGAGGATAATTCTTTTTTCAAAAATTCAAAAAACCCATGTTTTTTGAAATTTTGAAATTTCTTCAAATCCTCAAAAATGATGAAAAACGGCGTGCTATAGTATGCCGTACGGTAGGGGCTATAGCCCATGTTCAAAAATGATGAAAAATGAGGATAACATTTTTTTCAAAAATTCAAAAAACGATGGGCTATAACCCATGTTTTTTGAAATTTTGAATTTTCTTCAAATCCTCAAAAATGATGAAAACGGCGTGCTATAGTATGCCGTACGGTAGGGGCTATAGCCCATGTTCAAAAATGATGAAAAATGAGGATAACATTTTTTTCAAAAATTCAAAAAACGATGGGCTATAACCCATGTTTTTTGAAATTTAGAATTTTCTTCAAATCCTCAAAAATGATGAAAAACGGCGTGCTATTGTATGCCGTACGGTAGGGGCTATAGCCCATGTTCAAAAATGATGAAAAATGAGGATAACATTTTTTTCAAAAATTCAAAAAACGATGGGCTATAACCCATGTTTTTTGAAATTTGGAATTTTCTTCAAATCCTCAAAAATGATGAAAAACGGCGTGCTATAGTATGCCGTACGGTAGGGGCTATAGCCCATGTTCAAAAATGATGAAAAATGAGGATAACATTTTTTTCAAAAATTCAAAAAACGATGGGCTATAACCCATGTTTTTTGAAATTTTGAAATTTCTTCAAATCCTCAAAAATGATGAAAAACGGCGTGCTATAGTATGCCGTACGGTAGGGGCTATAGCCCATGTTCAAAAATGATGAAAAATGAGGATAACATTTTTTTCAAAAATTCAAAAAACGATGGGCTATAACCCATGTTTTTTGAAATTTTGAATTTTCTTCAAATCCTCAAAAATGATGAAAAACGGCGTGCTATAGTATGCCGTACGGTAGGGGCTATAGCCCATGTTCAAAAATGATGAAAAATGAGGATAACATTTTTTTCAAAAATTCAAAAAACGATGGGCTATAACCCATGTTTTTTGAAATTTTGAATTTTCTTCAAATCCTCAAAAATGATGAAAAACGGCGTGCTATAGTATGCCGTACGGTAGGGGCTATAGCCCATGTTCAAAAATGATGAAAAATGAGGATAACATTTTTTTCAAAAATTCAAAAAACAATGGGCTATAACCCATGTTTTTTGAAATTTTGAATTTTCTTCAAATCCTCAAAAATGATGAAAAACGGCGTGCTATAGTATGCCGTACGGTAGGGGCTATAGCCCATGTTCAAAAATGATGAAAAATGAGGATAACATTTTTTTCAAAAATTCAAAAAACAATGGGCTATAACCCATGTTTTTTGAAATTTTGAATTTTCTTCAAATCCTCAAAAATGATGAAAAACGGCGTGCTATAGTATGCCGTACGGTAGGGGCTATAGCCCATGTTCAAAAATGATGAAAAATGAGGATAATTCTTTTTTCAAAAATTCAAAAAAACCCATGTTTTTTGAAATTTTGAAATTTCTTCAAATCCTCAAAAATGATGAAAAACGGCGTGCTATAGTATGCCGTACGGTAGGGGCTATAGCCCATGTTCAAAAATGATGAAAAATGAGGATAACATTTTTTTCAAAAATTCAAAAAACGATGGGCTATAACCCATGTTTTTTGAAATTTTGAATTTTCTTCAAATCCTCAAAAATGATGAAAACGGCGTGCTATAGTATGCCGTACGGTAGGGGCTATAGCCCATGTTCAAAAATGATGAAAAATGAGGATAACAGTTTTTTTCAAAAATTCAAAAAACAATGGGCTATAACCCATGTTTTTTGAAATTTTGAATTTTCTTCAAATCCTCAAAAATGATGAAAAACGGCGTGCTATAGTATGCCGTACGGTAGGGGCTATAGCCCATGTTCAAAAATGATGAAAAATGAGGATAACATTTTTTTCAAAAATTCAAAAAACGATGGGCTATAACCCATGTTTTTTGAAATTTTGAATTTTCTTCAAATCCTCAAAAATGATGAAAAACGGCGTGCTATAGTATGCCGTACGGTAGGGGCTATAGCCCATGTTCAAAAATGATGAAAAATGAGGATAACATTTTTTTCAAAAATTCAAAAAACGATGGGCTATAACCCATGTTTTTTGAAATTTTGAATTTTCTTCAAATCCTCAAAAATGATGAAAAACGGCGTGCTATTGTACGCCGTACGGTAGGGGCTATAGCCCATGTTCAAAAATGATGAAAAATGAGGATAACATTTTTTTCAAAAAATCAAAAAACAATGGGCTATAACCCATGTTTTTTGAAATTTTGAATTTTCTTCAAATCCTCAAAAATGATGAAAAACGGCGTGCTATAGTATGCCGTACGGTAGGGGCTATAGCCCATGTTCAAAAATGATGAAAAATGAGGATAATTCTTTTTTCAAAAATTCAAAAAACCCATGTTTTTTGAAATTTTGAAATTTCTTCAAATCCTCAAAAATGATGAAAAACGGCGTGCTATAGTATGCCGTACGGTAGGGGCTATAGCCCATGTTCAAAAATGATGAAAAATGAGGATAACATTTTTTTCAAAAATTCAAAAAACGATGGGCTATAACCCATGTTTTTTGAAATTTTGAATTTTCTTCAAATCCTCAAAAATGATGAAAACGGCGTGCTATAGTATGCCGTACGGTAGGGGCTATAGCCCATGTTCAAAAATGATGAAAAATGAGGATAACAGTTTTTTTCAAAAATTCAAAAAACAATGGGCTATAACCCATGTTTTTTGAAATTTTGAATTTTCTTCAAATCCTCAAAAATGATGAAAAACGGCGTGCTATAGTATGCCGTACGGTAGGGGCTATAGCCCATGTTCAAAAATGATGAAAAATGAGGATAACATTTTTTTCAAAAATTCAAAAAACGATGGGCTATAACCCATGTTTTTTGAAATTTTGAATTTTCTTCAAATCCTCAAAAATGATGAAAAACGGCGTGCTATAGTATGCCGTACGGTAGGGGCTATAGCCCATGTTCAAAAATGATGAAAAATGAGGATAACATTTTTTTCAAAAATTCAAAAAACGATGGGCTTTAACCCATGTTTTTTGAAATTTTGAATTTTCTTCAAATCCTCAAAAATTATGAAAAACGGCGTGCTATTGTATGCCGTACGGTAGGGGCTATAGCCCATGTTCAAAAATGATGAAAAATGAGGATAACATTTTTTTCAAAAATTAAAAAAACGATGGGCTATAACCCATGTTTTTTGAAATTTGGAATTTTCTTCAAATCCTCAAAAATGATGAAAAACGGCGTGCTATAGTATTCCGTACGGTAGGGGCTATAGCCCATGTTCAAAAATGATGAAAAATGAGGATAACATTTTTTTCAAAAATTCAAAAAACGATGGGCTATAACCCATGTTTTTTGAAATTTTGAAATTTCTTCAAATCCTCAAAAATGATGAAAAACGGCGTGCTATAGTATGCCGTACGGTAGGGGCTATAGCCCATGTTCAAAAATGATGAAAAATGAGGATAACATTTTTTTCAAAAATTCAAAAAACGATGGGCTATAACCCATGTTTTTTGAAATTTTGAATTTTCTTCAAATCCTCAAAAATGATGAAAAACGGCGTGCTATAGTATGCCGTACGGTAGGGGCTATAGCCCATGTTCAAAAATGATGAAAAATGAGGATAACATTTTTTTCAAAAATTCAAAAAACGATGGGCTATAACCCATGTTTTTTTAAATTTTGAAATTTCTTCAAATCCTCAAAAATGATGAAAAACGGCGTGCTATAGTATGCCGTACGGTAGGGGCTATAGCCCATGTTCAAAAATGATGAAAAATGAGGATAACATTTTTTTCAAAAATTCAAAAAACGATGGGCTATAACCCATGTTTTTTGAAATTTTGAATTTTCTTCAAATCCTCAAAAATGATGAAAAACGGCGTGCTATAGTATGCCGTACGGTAGGGGCTATAACCCATGTTCAAAAATGATGAAAAATGAGGATAATTCTTTTTTCAAAAATTCAAAAAACCCATGTTTTTTGAAATTTTGAAATTTCTTCAAATCCTCAAAAATGATGAAAAACGGCGTGCTATAGTATGCCGTACGGTAGGGGCTATAGCCCATGTTCAAAAATGATGAAAAATGAGGATAACATTTTTTTCAAAATTCAAAAAACGATGGGCTATAACCCATGTTTTTTGAAATTTTGAATTTTCTTCAAATCCTCAAAAATGATGAAAACGGCGTGCTATAGTATGCCGTACGGTAGGGGCTATAGCCCATGTTCAAAAATGATGAAAAATGAGGATAACAGTTTTTTTCAAAAATTCAAAAAACAATGGGCTATAACCCATGTTTTTTGAAATTTTGAATTTTCTTCAAATCCTCAAAAATGATGAAAAACGGCGTGCTATAGTATGCCGTACGGTAGGGGCTATAGCCCATGTTCAAAAATGATGAAAAATGAGGATAACATTTTTTTCAAAAATTCAAAAAACGATGGGCTATAACCCATGTTTTTTGAAATTTTGAATTTTCTTCAAATCCTCAAAAATGATGAAAAACGGCGTGCTATAGTATGCCGTACGGTAGGGGCTATAGCCCATGTTCAAAAATGATGAAAAATGAGGATAACATTTTTTTCAAAAATTCAAAAAACGATGGGCTATAACCCATGTTTTTTTAAATTTTGAATTTTCTTCAAATCCTCAAAAATGATGAAAAACGGCGTGCTATTGTATGCCGTACGGTAGGGGCTATAGCCCATGTTCAAAAATGATGAAAAATGAGGATAACATTTTTTTCAAAAATTCAAAAAACGATGGGCTATAACCCATGTTTTTTGAAATTTGGAATTTTCTTCAAATCCTCAAAAATGATGAAAAACGGCGTGCTATAGTATGCCGTACGGTAGGGGCTATAGCCCATGTTCAAAAATGATGAAAAATGAGGATAACATTTTTTTCAAAAATTCAAAAAACGATGGGCTATAACCCATGTTTTTTGAAATTTTGAAATTTCTTCAAATCCTCAAAAATGATGAAAAACGGCGTGCTATAGTATGCCGTACGGTAGGGGCTATAGCCCATGTTCAAAAATGATGAAAAATGAGGATAACATTTTTTTCAAAAATTCAAAAAACGATGGGCTATAACCCATGTTTTTTGAAATTTTGAATTTTCTTCAAATCCTCAAAAATGATGAAAAACGGCGTGCTATAGTATGCCGTACGGTAGGGGCTATAGCCCATGTTCAAAAATGATGAAAAATGAGGATAACATTTTTTTCAAAAATTCAAAAAACGATGGGCTATAACCCATGTTTTTTGAAATTTTGAATTTTCTTCAAATCCTCAAAAATGATGAAAAACGGCGTGCTATAGTATGCCGTACGGTAGGGGCTATAGCCCATGTTCAAAAATGATGAAAAATGAGGATAAAATCAAAAAACGATGGGCTATAACCCATGTTTTTTGAAATTTTGAATTTTCTTCAAATCCTCAAAAATGATGAAAAACGGCGTGCTATAGTATGCCGTACGGTAGGGGCTATAGCCCATGTTCAAAAATGATGAAAAATGAGGATAACATTTTTTTCAAAAATTCAAAAAACGATGGGCTATAACCCATGTTTTTTGAAATTTTGAATTTTCTTCAAATCCTCAAAAATGATGAAAAACGGCGTGCTATTGTATGCCGTACGGTAGGGGCTATAGCCCATGTTCAAAAATGATGAAAATGAGGATAACATTTTTTTCAAAAATTAAAAAAACAATGGGCTATAACCCATGTTTTTTGAAATTTTGAATTTTCTTCAAATCCTCAAAAATGATGAAAAACGGCGTGCTATAGTATGCCGTACGGTAGGGGCTATAGCCCATGTTCAAAAATGATGAAAAATGAGGATAACATTTTTTTCAAAAATTCAAAAAACGATGGGCTATAACCCATGTTTTTTGAAATTTTGAATTTTCTTCAAATCCTCAAAAATGATGAAAAACGGCGTGCTATAGTATGCCGTACGGTAGGGGCTATAGCCCATGTTCAAAAATGATGAAAAATGAGGATAACATTTTTTTCAAAAATTCAAAAAACGATGGGCTATAACCCATGTTTTTGAAATTTTGATTTTCTTCAAATCCTCAAAAATGATGAAAAACGGCGTGCTATAGTATGCCGTACGGTAGGGGCTATAGCCCATGTTCAAAAATGATGAAAAATGAGGATAACATTTTTTTCAAAAATTCAAAAAACGATGGGCTATAACCCATGTTTTTTGAAATTTTGAAATTTCTTCAAATCCTCAAAATGATGAAAAACGGCGTGCTATAGTATGCGTACGGTAGGGGCTATAGCCCATGTTCAAAAATGATGAAAAATGAGGATAACATTTTTTTCAAAAATTCAAAAAACGATGGCTATAACCCATGTTTTTTGAAATTTTGAATTTTCTTCAAATCCTCAAAAATGATGAAAAACGGCGTGCTATAGTATGCCGTACGGTAGGGGCTATAGCCCATGTTCAAAATGATGAAAAATGAGGATAACATTTTTTTCAAAAATTAAAAAAACAATGGGCTATAACCCATGTTTTTTGAAATTTTGAAATTTCTTCAAATCCTCAAAAATGATGAAAAACGGCGTGCTATAGTATGCCGTACGGTAGGGGCTATAGCCCATGTTCAAAAATGATGAAAAATGAGGATAACATTTTTTCAAAAATTCAAAAAACGATGGGCTATAACCCATGTTTTTTGAAATTTTGAATTTTCTTCAAATCCTCAAAAATGATGAAAAACGGCGTGCTATAGTATGCCGTACGGTAGGGGCTATAGCCCATGTTCAAAAATGATGAAAATGAGGATAACATTTTTTTCAAAAATTCAAAAAACGATGGGCTATAACCCATGTTTTTTGAAATTTTGAAATTTCTTCAAATCCTCAAAAATGATGAAAAACGGCGTGCTATAGTATGCCGTACGGTAGGGGCTATAGCCCATGTTCAAAAATGATGAAAATGAGGATAACATTTTTTCAAAATTCAAAAAACGATGGGCTATAACCCATGTTTTTTGAAATTTTGAATTTTCTTCAAATCCTCAAAAATGATGAAAAACGGCGTGCTATAGTATGCCGTACGGTAGGGGCTATAGCCCATGTTCAAAAATGATGAAAAATGAGGATAACATTTTTTTCAAAAATTAAAAAAACAATGGGCTATAACCCATGTTTTTTGAAATTTTTGAATTTTCTTCAAATCCTCAAAAATGATGAAAAACGGCGTGCTATAGTATGCCGTACGGTAGGGGCTATAGCCCATGTTCAAAAATGATGAAAAATGAGGATAACATTTTTTTCAAAAATTCAAAAAACGATGGGCTATAACCCATGTTTTTTGAAATTTTGAATTTTCTTCAAATCCTCAAAAATGATGAAAAACGGCGTGCTATAGTATGCCGTACGGTAGGGGCTATAGCCCATGTTCAAAAATGATGAAAAATGAGGATAACATTTTTTTCAAAAATTCAAAAAACGATGGGCTATAACCCATGTTTTTGAAATTTTGAATTTTCTTCAAATCCTCAAAAATGATGAAAAACGGCGTGCTATAGTATGCCGTACGGTAGGGGCTATAGCCCATGTTCAAAAATGATGAAAAATGAGGATAACATTTTTTTCAAAAATTCAAAAAACGATGGGCTATAACCCATGTTTTTTGAAATTTTGAATTTCTTCAAATCCTCAAAAATGATGAAAAACGGCGTGCTATAGTATGCCGTACGGTAGGGGCTATAGCCCATGTTCAAAAATGATGAAAAATGAGGATAACATTTTTTTCAAAAATTCAAAAACGATGGGCTATAACCCATGTTTTTTGAAATTTTGAATTTTCTTCAAATCCTCAAAAATGATGAAAAACGGCGTGCTATAGTATGCCGTACGGTAGGGGCTATAGCCCATGTTCAAAAATGATGAAAAATGAGGATAACATTTTTTTCAAAAATTCAAAAACGATGGGCTATAACCCATGTTTTTTTGAAATTTTGAATTTTCTTCAAATCCTCAAAAATGATGAAAAACGGCGTGCTATAGTATGCCGTACGGTAGGGGCTATAGCCCATGTTCAAAATGATGAAAAATGAGGATAACATTTTTTTCAAAAATTCAAAAAACGATGGGCTATAACCCATGTTTTTTGAAATTTTGAATTTTCTTCAAATCCTCAAAAATGATGAAAAACGGCGTGCTATAGTATGCCGTACGGTAGGGGCTATAGCCCATGTTCAAAAATGATGAAAAATGAGGATAACATTTTTTTCAAAAATTCAAAAAACGATGGGCTATAACCCATGTTTTTTGAAATTTTGAATTTTCTTCAAATCCTCAAAAATGATGAAAAACGGCGTGCTATAGTATGCCGTACGGTAGGGGCTATAGCCCATGTTCAAAAATGATGAAAAATGAGGATAACATTTTTTTCAAAAATTCATAAAACGATGGGCTATAAACCCATGTTTTTTGAAATTTTGAATTTTCTTCAAATCCTCAAAAATGATGAAAAACGGCGTGCTATAGTATGCCGTACGGTAGGGGCTATAGCCCATGTTCAAAAATGATGAAAAATGAGGATAACATTTTTTTCAAAAATTCAAAAAACGATGGGCTATAACCCATGTTTTTTGAAATTTTGAATTTTCTTCAAATCCTCAAAAATGATGAAAAACGGCGTGCTATAGTATGCCGTACGGTAGGGGCTATAGCCCATGTTCAAAAATGATGAAAAATGAGGATAACATTTTTTTCAAAAATTCAAAAAACGATGGGCTATAACCCATGTTTTTTGAAATTTTGAATTTTCTTCAAATCCTCAAAAATGATGAAAAACGGCGTGCTATAGTATGCCGTACGGTAGGGGCTATAGCCCATGTTCAAAAATGATGAAAAATGAGGATAACATTTTTTTCAAAAATTCAAAAAACGATGGGCTATAACCCATGTTTTTTGAAATTTTGAATTTTCTTCAAATCCTCAAAAATGATGAAAAACGGCGTGCTATAGTATGCCGTACGGTAGGGGCTATAGCCCATGTTCAAAAATGATGAAAAATGAGGATAACATTTTTTTCAAAAATTCATAAAACGATGGGCTATAACCCATGTTTTTTGAAATTTTGAATTTTCTTCAAATCCTCAAAAATGATGAAAAACGGCGTGCTATAGTATGCCGTACGGTAGGGGCTATAGCCCATGTTCAAAAATGATGAAAAATGAGGATAACATTTTTTTAAAAATTCAAAAAACGATGGGCTATAACCCATGTTTTTTGAAATTTTGAATTTTCTTCAAATCCTCAAAAATGATGAAAAACGGCGTGCTATAGTATGCCGTACGGTAGGGGCTATAGCCCATGTTCAAAAATGATGAAAAATGAGGATAACATTTTTTTCAAAAATTCAAAAAACGATGGGCTATAACCCATGTTTTTTGAAATTTTGAATTTTCTTCAAATCCTCAAAAATGATGAAAAACGGCGTGCTATAGTATGCCGTACGGTAGGGGCTATAGCCCATGTTCAAAAATGATGAAAAATGAGGATAACATTTTTTTCAAAAATTCATAAAACGATGGGCTATAACCCATGTTTTTTGAAATTTTGAATTTTCTTCAAATCCTCAAAAATGATGAAAAACGGCGTGCTATAGTATGCCGTACGGTAGGGGCTATAGCCCATGTTCAAAAATGATGAAAAATGAGGATAACATTTTTTTCAAAAATTCAAAAAACGATGGGCTATAACCCATGTTTTTTGAAATTTTGAATTTTCTTCAAATCCTCAAAAATGATGAAGAACGGCGTGCTATAGTATGCCGTACGGTAGGGGCTATAGCCCATGTTCAAAAATGATGAAAAATGAGGATAACATTTTTTTCAAAAAGTCAAAAAACGATGGGCTATAACCCATGTTTTTTGAAATTTTGAATTTTCTTCAAATCCTCAAAAATGATGAAAAACGGCGTGCTATAGTATGCCGTACGGTAGGGGCTATAGCCCATGTTCAAAAATGATGAAAAATGAGGATAACATTTTTTTCAAAAATTCAAAAAACGATGGGCTATAACCCATGTTTTTTGAAATTTTGAATTTTCTTCAAATCCTCAAAAATGATGAAAAACGGCGTGCTATAGTATGCCGTACGGTAGGGGCTATAGCCCATGTTCAAAAATGATGAAAAATGAGGATAACATTTTTTTCAAAAATTTAAAAAACGATGGGCTATAACCCATTTTTTTGAAATTTTGAATTTTCTTCAAATCCTCAAAAATGATGAAAAACGGCGTGCTATAGTATGCCGTACGGTAGGGGCTATAGCCCATGTTCAAAAATGATGAAAAATGAGGATAACATTTTTTTCAAAAATTCAAAAAACGATGGGCTATAACCCATGTTTTTTGAAATTTTGAATTTTCTTCAAATCCTCAAAAATGATGAAAAACGGCGTGCTATAGTATGCCGTACGGTAGGGGCTATAGCCCATGTTCAAAAATGATGAAAAATGAGGATAACATTTTTTTCAAAAATTCAAAAAACGATGGGCTATAACCCATGTTTTTTGAAATTTTGAATTTTCTTCAAATCCTCAAAAATGATGAAAAACGGCGTGCTATAGTATGCCGTACGGTAGGGGCTATAGCCCATGTTCAAAAATGATGAAAAATGAGGATAACATTTTTTTCAAAAATTCATAAAACGATGGGCTATAACCCATGTTTTTTGAAATTTTGAATTTTCTTCAAATCCTCAAAAAGGATGAAAAACGGCGTGCTATAGTATGCCGTACGGTAGGGGCTATAGCCCATGTTCAAAAATGATGAAAAATTAGGATAACATTTTTTTCAAAAATTCAAAAAACGATGGGCTATAACCCATGTTTTTTGAAATTTTGAATTTTCTTCAAATCCTCAAAAATGATGAAAAACGGCGTGCTATAGTATGCCGTACGGTAGGGGCTATAGCCCATGTTCAAAAATGATGAAAAATGAGGATAACATTTTTTTCAAAAATTCAAAAAACGATGGGCTATAACCCATGTTTTTTGAAATTTTGAATTTTCTTCAAATCCTCAAAAATGATGAAAAACGGCGTGCTATAGTATGCCGTACGGTAGGGGCTATAGCCCATGTTCAAAAATGATGAAAAATGAGGATAACATTTTTTTCAAAAATTCAAAAAACGATGGGCTATAACCCATGTTTTTTGAAATTTTGAATTTTCTTCAAATCCTCAAAAATGATGAAAAACGGCGTGCTATAGTATGCCGTACGGTAGGGGCTATAGCCCATGTTCAAAAATGATGAAAAATGAGGATAACATTTTTTTCAAAAATTCATAAAACGATGGGCTATAACCCATGTTTTTTGAAATTTTGAATTTTCTTCAAATCCTCAAAAATGATGAAAAACGGCGTGCTATAGTATGCCGTACGGTAGGGGCTATAGCCCATGTTCAAAAATGATGAAAAATGAAGATAACATTTTTTTCAAAAATTCAAAAAACGATGGGCTATAACCCATGTTTTTTGAAATTTTGAATTTTCTTCAAATCCTCAAAAATGATGAAAAACGGCGTGCTATAGTATGCCGTACGGTAGGGGCTATAGCCCATGTTCAAAAATGATGAAAAATGAGGATAACATTTTTTTCAAAAATTCAAAAAACGATGGGCTATAACCCATGTTTTTTGAAATTTTGAATTTTCTTCAAATCCTCAAAAATGATGAAAAACGGCGTGCTATAGTATGCCGTACGGTAGGGGCTATAGCCCATGTTCAAAAATGATGAAAAATGAGGATAATTTTTTTTTTTTAATTCAAAAAACGATGGGCTATAACCCATGTTTTTTGAAATTTTGAATTTTCTTCAAATCCTCAAAAATGATGAAAAACGGCGTGCTATAGTATGCCGTACGGTAGGGGCTATAGCCCATGTTCAAAAATGATGAAAAATGAGGATAAAATCAAAAAACGATGGGCTATAACCCATGTTTTTTGAAATTTTGAATTTTCTTCAAATCCTCAAAAATGATGAAAAACGGCGTGCTATAGTATGCCGTACGGTAGGGGCTATAGCCCATGTTCAAAAATGATGAAAAATGAGGATAACATTTTTTTCAAAAATTCAAAAAACGATGGGCTATAACCCATGTTTTTAGAAATTTTGAATTTTCTTCAAATCCTCAAAAATGATGAAAAACGGCGTGCTATAGTATGCCGTACGGTAGGGGCTATAGCTCATGTTCAAAAATGATGAAAAATGAGGATAAGATTTTTTTCAAAAATTCAAAAAACAATGGGCTATAACCCATGTTTTTTGAAATTTTGAATTTTCTTCAAATCCTCAAAAATGATGAAAAACGGCGTGCTATAGTATGCCGTACGGTAGGGGCTATAGCCCATGTTCAAAAATGATGAAAAATGAGGATAACATTTTTTTCAAAAATTCAAAAAACGATGGGCTATAACCCATGTTTTTTGAAATTTTGAATTTTCTTCAAATCCTCAAAAATGATGAAAAACGGCGTGCTATAGTATGCCGTACGGTAGGGGCTATAGCCCATGTTCAAAAATGATGAAAAATGAGGATAACATTTTTTTCAAAAATTCAAAAAACGATGGGCTATAACCCATGTTTTTAGAAATTTTGAATTTTCTTCAAATCCTCAAAAATGATGAAAAACGGCGTGCTATAGTATGCCGTACGGTAGGGGCTATAGCTCATGTTCAAAAATGACGAAAAATGAGGATAAGATTTTTTTCAAAAATTCAAAAAACAATGGGCTATAACCCATGTTTTTTGAAATTTTGAATTTTCTTCAAATCCTCAAAAATGATGAAAAACGGCGTGCTATAGTATGCCGTACGGTAGGGGCTATAGCCCATGTTCAAAAATGATGAAAAATGAGGATAACATTTTTTTCAAAAATTCAAAAAACGATGGGCTATAACCCATGTTTTTTGAAATTTTGAATTTTCTTCAAATCCTCAAAAATGATGAAAAACGGCGTGCTATAGTATGCCGTACGGTAGGGGCTATAGCCCATGTTCAAAAATGATGAAAAATGAGGATAACATTTTTTTCAAAAATTCAAAAAACGATGGGCTATAACCCATGTTTTTTGAAATTTTGAATTTTCTTCAAATCCTCAAAAATGATGAAAAACGGCGTGCTATAGTATGCCGTACGGTAGGGGCTATAGCCCATGTTCAAAAATGATGAAAAATGAGGATAACATTTTTTTCAAAAATTCAAAAAACAATGGGCTATAACCCATGTTTTTTGAAATTTTGAATTTTCTTCAAATCCTCAAAAATGATGAAAAACGGCGTGCTATAGTATGCCGTACGGTAGGGGCTATAGCCCATGTTCAAAAATGATGAAAAATGAGGATAATTTTTTTTTTTTTAATTCAAAAAACGATGGGCTATAACCCATGTTTTTTGAAATTTTGAATTTTCTTCAAATCCTCAAAAATGATGAAAAACGGCGTGCTATAGTATGCCGTACGGTAGGGGCTATAGCCCATGTTCAAAAATGATGAAAAATGAGGATAAAATCAAAAAACGATGGGCTATAACCCATGTTTTTTGAAATTTTGAATTTTCTTCAAATCCTCAAAAATGATGAAAAACGGCGTGCTATAGTATGCCGTACGGTAGGAGCTATAGCCCATGTTCAAAAATGTAGAAAAATTAGGATAATTTTTTTTTCAAAAATTCAAAAAACGATGGGCTATAACCCATGTTTTTTGAAATTTTGAATTTTCTTCAAATCCTCAAAAATGATGAAAAACGGCGTGCTATAGTATGCCGTACGGTAGGGGATATAGCCCATGTTCAAAAATGAAAAATGAGGATAACATTTTTTTCAAAAATTCAAAAAACGATGGGCTATAACCCATGTTTTTTGAAATTTTGAATTTTCTTCAAATCCTCAAAAATGATGAAAAACGGCATGCTATAGTATGCCGTACGGTAGGGGCTATAGCCCATGTTCAAAAATGATGAAAAATGAGGATAACATTTTTTTCAAAAATTCAAAAAACGATGGGCTATAACCCATGTTTTTTGAAATTTTGAATTTTCTTCAAATCCTCAAAAATGATGAAAAACGGCGTGCTATAGTATGCCGTACGGTAGGGGCTATAGCTCATGTTCAAAAATGATGAAAAATGAGGATAAGATTTTTTTCAAAAATTCAAAAAACAATGGGCTATAACCCATGTTTTTTGAAATTTTGAATTTTCTTCAAATCCTCAAAAATGATGAAAAACGGCGTGCTATAGTATGCCGTACGGTAGGGGCTATAGCCCATGTTCAAAAATGATGAAAAATGAGGATAACATTTTTTTCAAAAATTCAAAAAACGATGGGCTATAACCCATGTTTTTTGAAATTTTGAATTTTCTTCAAATCCTCAAAAATGATGAAAAACGGCGTGCTATAGTATGTCGTACGGTAGGGGCTATAGCCCATGTTCAAAAATGATGAAAAATGAGGATAATTTTTTTTTCAAAAATTCAAAAAACGATGGGCTATAACCCATGTTTTTTTAAATTTTGAATTTTCTTCAAATCCTCAAAAATGATGAAAAACGGCGTGCTATAGTATGGCATGAATTGAACAAAGGGCATTGTTCAATTCATCAAAACATTTAGAGACAAACAAATAGACACTTATATGTAGTTAAAGCAACAGAGTTAAGCAACAGAAACAAACAATGGATTCTACAGAGACACCAATTTAATTATAAATGTCAATAAAGTTGAATATCTAATAATATCAATTTAAAATGCATTATCCAATACAAATTTCCTTACCATTTTTAATGTTTTAGTTTTGTATTGCTATTTTTATTTGCTAATTGTAGATCGACCTACTTTTTGTTTCTGGCATTCCGCTGCTTGTTATTTTTTATTTTATTTTCATGTGAAGTACTTTGAGTTGCATTTTATGTATGACATGTGCTATATAAATAAAGTTTAATATGTGAAGTACTTTAGTTGTCAAGGATGCAGACAGAGTTGAACCCAGGAGCAAAGTCACAACAAACTAGAGTATAATAATAAAGTATTTAATAAAGAATTACGAGATATCTTACACAGGGGAATGCAGGTAGGAATCAGGCATGAATCAGAATGACATCAAAGTCAACACATGAACAGGCAGGACATCTGTGACACAGGTTATGAACTGACAATGAGTGTTTGTACTGAGTCCAGTTTTATAGTGAGCAGGTTGATTGGAGAAGTGTTCACTGCTGGGCTGATTAGGTAGTTGACAGGTGTGTAAATGGAACTGGGTGTGCTGGAATGGGATATGGGAGGCCAGTGTGGAGACTGAGGGAGAGACAGAATGTGACAGAGTTGCATTTTATGTATGAAATGTGCTATATAAATAAAGTTTACACCACTGACTGTCCCTCCATATAAAATAAAGGCGAAAGTCACAAAAGAAAATTGATCAGTTTGATCAGCAATTTCCGCAATTTGCAATTTCCGCAATTTCCATGGGGTTGGTAGGTTTAAGTATGTAGGACTAGTAGCATGCCAAAGTTTGTGCTATTGCCATAGAGAATGCATTGGGCGTCTAAGTTTAATAACTCAGAAACTACAAAACATTTCAAAGTAAAATAGTTCATGGTAAAAGGTTAGCTGGACAGGGTTGTTTCAGACATAAGCCCCTACCGTTACCGTTACATCTCAGGAAACAGGGGGAGAGAGCACCGTCTCCCAATGGTCCTCCAGCACCTTGATGTCATGACATGACATGGGACTTGAACCGGCCAACTCTCTGTAGCAGAGGCAACCAGTCAAGCGCTCCACACCATTGCACCAAGGCACCTTTGGGCATTTCAGCAGATGTCTCCTGGTGCTTTTGAGTTTTTATTATTTATTCAAGCCTTGAAAAGTTCAAATTACTGCAGCATTGAGCTGTAGGAGGAACAGGCCTTGAACATGGAATGTCTGTACTGAAAGCCTGATGATTAGACCACTGCACCATCAGTCAGACACTCTCAGGCAAAGTCTCCTGGTAATTTTGAAGTGATCTTTTGTTCGTTAGCCTTCAGTTAGTAAAGTTTAAATAACACAGCATCATATTAATCAGATGTTTCTTAGCGCTGTTGAGTTGTTCTTTTGTATGATAGTGTAACAGCCGGGAATCGAACCCTGGTCTCCCACGTGGAAAGCCAACATCTTAACCACTACGACAATTAGAGTTTTGAGGTAGTCAGGCTGAGGCTGAGGCTGAGGCTGAGGCTGAGGCTGTGAGCCACTGCTAGAATAGCAGTAAATTAAGCTCAATAACTAGCATTAAACTTTAGGAAGAGTGGGATTTGAACATGAACTCTCTGTGCTGAATCAATCAGTAACATCTGCCTCTTTGTACTCTTGAAGAGATCTTTTGTATGTTAGCCTTCAGATAGTAAAGTTGAAAGAATCAAGAGTAGAACATAGAATCATGTTCATCAGAGTGTAACACGCAGGAATCAAACACAGGTCCCCTGCACTGAAGGCCAACATCTTAACCACTAAGCCAAAGCAATTGCTTATGGCTCAGTGGAGATATGAGACTTTTGAGGTCATCAGGCTGAGGCTGTCAGCCACTGCTATACAATAGCCTTCAGTTAATACACCTCTACATGTTCTAATCCTGTTCTCCTATAGCTCAAATTAAATAACTCATAAACTACAAAACATTTCAAAATAAAAAAGTTCCAGCATGTGTCTCCACAGTATGCTGAATGATAAAAAGTGTGAATGGAGTTTCTAGGTGAAAGTGATTTTTGATTTGAAAAGAATGACGAAATGACAAAAACGATGGGTTATAGCCCATGTTTTTTGAAATTTTGGAAAAAAAAAAGTTATCCTCGTTTCTCATCATTTTTTCAATTTCCGCAATTTCCGCTATTAGCAATCATTTTTTTCCGCAATTTTCCGCAATTCCTCTGCAATATTCCGCAATTTTTCCGCAATACCTCTGCAATACTACGGCAAAATTTTCTTTTTTTAAACACTCCGCAATTTGCTAATGTTTCTCATCCTCCGCAACACCGCAATTTTTCCGGTAAATACAACAAATTGAGCAGGGCACTGCAGGGAGTTGAACCCCGTTCCGGTAAACCAGAAGTACCAGTACCAGTGCCTTAGCTTTTGTGTATTCAACTATTTGGGTAACATGTGAGCTTTATCCTCTAATTCATGGGCCTGGATTTTTTTTCTCCAAAAATTCAAAAAACGATGGGCTATACGATGGGCTATAACCCCGTACGATATGGGCTATAGCCCATGGTCCAAAATGATGAGAAACGAGGATAACTTTTTTTTTCAAAATTTCAAAAAACATGGGCTATAACCCATCGTTTTTGTCATTTTGTCATTTTTTTCAAATCCTCAAAAATGATGAAAAACGGCGCGCTATAGTATGCCGTACGATATGGGCTATAGCCCATGGTCCAAAATGATGAGAAATGAGGAATTTCAAAAAACATGTGCTATAACCAGAGTTGGGTGTAACGAGTAACGGAAAATATCGTTACTGTAACGACACTACTTTGGTCGGTAGCGAGTAATATAACGACACTACTCCTCCAAAATTGATAATCACACTACAGTTACTGGTCGCTTTAGCGCTGCCGTTACTCGCTACTTGCGTCATGTGGCTGCTTTCAGCAGTGTTGCTTTAGAGAATAATGCACACAACGGAGATGAGTTGAACATGAACACTAATGGTGCGCTGGCAACGCAGTACGCAGTACGGACTAGAACATGTCAAACCGGTGTCAGATCATCAGCAGCACAGCATTTTTCGTTACTGTCGTGGACTCGTAGGGTGGCCACTGGCCAGACGTCCGGTTTTAGACCCACCTTTCCTCCTCCCAACTCAACCTCTGGCCGGACACATCATTGTCCGTTTTTTTGTGATATAGCCTACAGTGCTTGTGTCATAACTGTCATTTAAGTCGTCTCTGTATTAAAATCTCCGTAGCACTTTTCCGCTGCACAGAAAGCTCCCAGTCTCCCCACTGTCACAGAGACAGAGCAGGCGTTGGGGTGTTGCCATGTCCGCTTATTACAAGCGACTTTGGGCTTGTTTTATGATAGCCCAGTCAGGCTTCTTTTGGGCTGTTTTCATAGACATGGCTGCTTGTTTCTCTTCTAAAACCTGGCAACACTGCCAATGGGAGGGTCCGTTTGTTTGTTGTAGAACGTGTGCTCTCACAATCACTAGTTAGTTAATGTAGAGATAAATAAACCAAATATGCCGAAATGAAAAACTACATTTAATGAGCAATGGAGCAGGGGACTCCACATCATAAAGAAAGGGATCCTAAAGCACTGTGAACATAATTATAGTCTACTGATTTATCTCAGTCTCATTATTTTATTTGAATATATATTGTTGGGAAAGTTAATATTTGCCTAGAACCACGTGGTACTGTGGTTTTCAACCATTTTCATATCAAGGTCCAGTATGTATTCTGCATTTTAGCCATGGACCACCATTTGATGAGATTTGGCCTCACAGACCCCAAACTAAATATTATGTTGTTGTGTGGCAGTTCAGTGCAAATTATTTGACAATGCATCTCAGGCGATTTTATGGAGTAACGCAAAAGTAATGTAACGAGTAATGTAACTAGTTACTTTCTCCAGGGAGTAATAAAGTAATGTAAGGCATTACTTTTTTCAAAAGTAATATGTAATATGTAGTGCCTTACTTTTATGAGTAACGGACCCCAACTCTGGCTATAACCCATCGTTTTTTCCGCAAAACTCCGCAATACTCCGCAATACTCCGCAATTTTTCAAAAAACATGGCCTATAACCAATCGTTGTTTTCCGCAATTTTCCGCATTTGCTCCGCAACACTCTGCAATACTCCGCAATTTTTCAAAAAACATGGGCTATAACCCATCGTTTTTTCCACAATTTTCCCCAATTCCTACGCTACACTAGATCTAGATCTTAGATCAAAAAATCGTGAACATCTTTGAATATATAGACTTTCAGAGCGATCATTTTTATTGTGACCCTCACAGTCACCAGATTCCAACCCAATAGTACGGCTACACGCCTATGGGAGATTTTGTAGGCTACTGACGTGTTGCACCTCTTCACTAGAGCAGTTTTACTTTTAAAGAGAGAGAGAAAGAGCGAGAGGGAGATAGGTATACCTTAACTGTACACAAACCCAGGCTGACAAATACACCAAAGTTCAGCATCCATTCAACTGCAGTCAAGCCAGAGATATTTTGTGTGTAATGTGAATCACGCTCTGCAGGACGGTTCTGGGGCCTGCCAGCATGGTTGTGTACTGTATAGGCTACGTGTTTGGGGGGGGGGGGGGGGGGGTTCCATGTGTCCTTTTTTTTTAGCTCACCCTGCTGCTCATTGGAACCTTACCCCTCTTCACAGCTGCTGATTTACATGGTGGCCAAATAGCTCTGCATGTGGTGGGCTCGATCCAGGGGGCTGTTGTTTTGGAGCGAAGACTCAACTATAAACTCTATAGGCTACTTCTTGGATTATATGGTGGCAAAAACAATTAAAACACCACCTCCCTAAAACCATGGACGGGACTCTGAGCCGAGTAGAGACCTTTTCTTTCGTCAATCCTTGGATCCGATATTTCCTCTTCTTCTTCAGCTTCTTGTTCTGGGTAAGTGGACATTGTCTGAGTGGGCTGTGCCTATGGTCACAGTGTTTCTGACTGTTTGGGAATTAAAGGGTTAAACAACAGAAACCCGTCCTGCTCACAGAAAAAAACGACAATAAATACTCGTGAAAAAGGAGGGAGAAATAAAATAGGTTGACATTCTTATTCCGATAGTCTCCCACCAGACTCCTCACAGCACTGCCTGTTTTAAGATGATTTACAGTAGTAATATTGTGCCACTCATGGGCCATACATCAGCGTCGTGGTGTCATGCAGGGGTAGCTCGTCAAACCACCACTGAAGTAGGCTACCACTGAAGCCATTCAACTCCTGTCTAGCCTGCAGGTTTATATGGGGGGACTGTCATAACGCAGTTACATAACATTGTAACGTTTCCATACTGAGAAAAGGTTTCACACACACTTCAGCCCATCCACACAGGGAAGGACAAACTAGAATAGCTGATCTACAAGCTCACAACACATCGCAACTCTATGCATTGTGAGCTTGTCGATAAGTTATTTTGGTTTATTGTTCCCTCCCAGAATATGGATGGGTTCGACCAAGTAGTTAAAAGCAGTTGGTCATACAGTTGGCCCCACATCTCCATGGCTCAGCTCACTAAGCTATAGTAGTTCTCAAACATTTTCATGTCAAGGACCCCCATAATTATTTATTTAGCCGCAGACCCCCTATTGAAAAGGTTTCGTTCCAGGGACCCCATGAGAGAAGACCTGTCCAAATGTTTGTTAAAATCCTTCAAAAATAGCAGATCTACAAGCTCACATCTCAAGTGGGTGTCCCATATCCCACTTTGAGAACCAGTCCACAAACCATTACCATCACAGACAGTCAAATCCACAAAGAGAGAAGACATACAGTAAAAGTATTTAAAGCATTTTTAACAGCTGCTGTGTGAAGCACAGCAAAGCTGGTTTACATTTAATTTTTTCCTTTTATTATTATTTTTTAAATAAGATTCCTTAAAATAATTAGCTGGAATACTTTTACTCCACACAGCGACCACACCACACGTCCACAGACAAAAACTTTGCAGTTTGGAAAAGAGAAGGACACTTTGTTGGCCATTGTCCCACTTAATTGTATGGTTTTGTTGATTTACAGTAATAATTTTGGGGAGTCAAAGCAAACCATTTCAAAGCCGCTTCTACGTTTTATCCCTACTAGCACAGAAGAGAACTGGAGTTTATTTTTCCATAGCAAATTTAGACAATCGAGACAATGACTCCTGTCACCACACAAAAGAACCAGTGCTGCTCTGCAAGAGAGAATATACATGCACCACTGGTTGTAACAACGTAGGCCACATTTTTCCAAGTATTTGTACTTTTTGTACTCGAGAAGTATTGTAGATTCCATCTCCATTGTTACTGCATTTCTTACAATGTGGCTCTGCAGGGATCTTTGTCTATATGTGTCTGTTTGTCCAGAGTTAATCTCACACACCGGCAGTGGGCGAGCGCTGATGCTTTGGCATGGAGCGTCAGATCAACATGGAATGAATTCTGTACTAGTGGCTATATAAAGGAGCATGTCTTGAGTATACAGGGTTTGATGAGGCCAGATCAACATATGGAGATCTAAGGGTGTTAACGGGGACATTCTCTTGAGTATACAGGGTTTGATGAGGCCAGATCAACATATGGAGATCTAAGGGTGTTAACGGGGACATTCTCTTGAGTATACAGGGTTTGATGAGGCCAGATCAACATATGGAGATCTAAGGGTGTTAACGGGGACATTATCTTGAGTATACAGGGTTTGATGAGGCCAGATCAACATATGGAGATCTAAGGGTGTTAACGGGGACATTCTCTTGAGTGTACAGGGTTTGATGAGGGCCCAGGTAGGGCCGGGCCTTAATTTTTGGGCCTGTTGAAAACACTAGTTTTACCGGCTGCCGGGCGAGACTGCTTTGGGGCAGTTTGAACATGGAGATCCCGAGATGTAATCCACCCACCTGGGTCTGCCACAGGGTCTCCTGATTTCATAGTAAATGCGACCTTTGCTATTAATCTGGTGTCCATGAGGTCAGATGTAGAGTTTCTCCAGATATGCAGATCTATAGTCTTCTCCATGTATGGCTATCCACTATCCAGGGTTTGATGAGGCCCTCAAGGGCGAGGTCGCACTGAAACAACAGAGCTTCTTAATACGGCACAGTTAAAAAGAAGGGGTTAAACTATTAATCTGGTGTCCGTGAGGTCCTATTGTTAGGTTAACATGTGAATTGGCGCGAAACTACGGCTGCAATTCAAAACTGGCCCATCAATCAAACCAAAGCAATGCACAACTATGAATATTAAGCTATGTTACAGGAAAACTATGCCAAAGTCACTCTTAACAAGCGGGATTACATTAGATAATTGACACTGGGTGAAAAAAGTGTTGCAAAATCGTGGGATAAAAAATATATAATGACCTAAAAATCTTTTTCAGAGATGACAACCTGGCTAGAACACATGGCAAGGGGTTAAAGATTAATACTGGATAGGTTGTATTGTCTGATTGTACCCAGAGGTGTCAGCTTTGGCCTACTGACTATTCATTTACTTGGATGATATGTTGTTGTTTCTGCTCGGTGGGATTTACATCAAAACCTCATCTCAGCCAAGCAAAAAATAAAAAAGCTTTGACACGTACAATAAAACTAAAAAATGCTCAGGCTCTAGTCTTTCTGAAATTTCTCTCCATCTGGAGACCTCATTAGTAATGGGACGTCAGCACGCCTTTTGTGTTTAATATTTGATGCGGCAGGATTTGGGGATTTTGGGGGATAGAGCTGAAACAGCTCTAGCCTACTTTGCTCAAAAGCCCATCTCAAATGCTCAACCTCAGTACTTGAGTCAAACTATACATACTATAATGAATGGCCTAATTCAATTTAAAAGCGTTGCGAACCCCAATGTAAAATCTGCATAAGCAGTGCCACATTGTGAGATTGTACCCTGCATGCTATTTGCATAGACAAACAAAAAAAATAGGGCTTAATTGGTAAATGTATATGTTTTGTAATAATACTAGTACTGTAGCTGGGAACAACTATAGAC
This sequence comes from Protomyctophum bolini, assembly GCF_963924005.1. NCBI lineage: Eukaryota > Metazoa > Chordata > Actinopteri > Myctophiformes > Myctophidae > Protomyctophum > Protomyctophum bolini. The sequence continues at coordinate 8,960,364 of NC_137865.1, forward strand.
AATAAACTTTGCTTTTGACTTGACGGGACATGTCAGACAAGTTTGACAGGACAAAATGCACATAAAAATATGCCGTTTTATGTATTTATTGTGCCGTTGCTTGTGTTTGAATGTTTATAGAGCACAATGAAAACAAGGCATTTTTGTTAACAATCTATTTTGATGCACATAGCAAGTACAGTATAGGCTACAACAGCTCACTGTGTTAAGATGCCCTCTACATCGTCCAAAGGTCCCGAGTTCAAACCCTACAAACACTCGTCTGTTCTATTATTATTTATTTATTTGACAAATTCTGAATTGTTGTTAGTATACTGGCTGCCAGTGTGCCAAAGACACATTCCCATAATGTTAAATTTAATACACAATACATTTTTCTTTGTCTTATCAAAAAAGTACAATATTTTTGTCTGATAGTAGAGTATCAGTATTGAAAATTTAAATACTTAAAATTGTTCTTACGGCACACACACACACACACACACACACACACACACACACACACACACACACACACACACACACACACACACACACACACACACACACACACACACACACACACACACACACACACACACACACACACACACACACACACACACACACACACACACACACACACACACACACACACACACACACACACCATCCTGACTGACTTGTCTTTGCTTTACCAACAAGGAACACCAAAGAGAAATGACACAATTCAATAATTTCCTGTCATGCTAAGCACCTAATTAGCTAAGCTAACACCTGTAGAAGAATCTCACCTTTTGATGGTAGGATGGATACTTCTGTTCTGTTTCCACACAATCTTGTTTAGAACGCTTTTCCCTCCACCCTGCTCTGCTGGTCGACGGTCCATGTTAAGAGATGTTGAGTCGTTTTACTTCTAAACAAGCAGAGCTCATGTTGTAACATGCATGCAGCATGTGTGTGTGTGTGTGTGTGTGTGTAAAGGGGGCAGGCACGACAATCAAGGACTTCCTCTCTCTGCTTCCTCCCAGGAAGCAGAGAGAGAGTGTGTGTGTGCGTGTGTGTGTGTGTGTGTGCGACCTCTGGGGGAGAGAGAGAGCAGGAATAAAGGAAATTAACTTGTGCGATCCATTACTTGTTTAAATGTTATTGGTCTCAGAGCAGAGGATATGGAAAACAATATTAGGATATAAACATGTTTTTTTGTTAGTTTTTTGCAACAATTTTCTTCATTGTGTTGAGAAAATGCAGAGCCAGATCACTCATAGCATCTCTGAGGATAGTATTCTGGATGAGCAAGACATGTGCAGCATTTTGTACAAAACGGGCCACTCCTGAAATCTTAGCCAATCAGTGTAGAATCTGAGAAACCAACAGACTCTTGATCACATGACTACAGAGATCATGTGTACCGATTTGGATGAAATCTGTGCACTAACATAAACAATGTTTTACAAAAATATTTTTTTAATATATATTTAAATTTTTAATTTGTAAGAGTAAAGAGAGCATACTGTCAGCTGTCCAGCAGTCCAAATATTATTACATTTAATTTCAGAATGGTAGACCTGAGGCCTGACAGGCCTACCATTGCGTGGCACATCTATGCACGGAATGTCTATGTTCACACAGGCTTCTGTGTGCGGCCTAGAGGGCATCTGAGCATGTTCAGCACTACCATATGCGTTTGGGAAACCCAGCCCTTGTTCAATTGATAAATTGATTAGGTAGGTTATGCAGGGAGCAATAGCTTCAGCTGCATCAACAAAATATCTGTCCGGGATGTTGTCATCATCCAATTGCCATCAAAGGCGTAAGAAGAAATGGCACCCTTTTCACATTGGCCTATTATAGCTGGGGCTCTCAACGTTTTGGGCTGGGGACCCCTGGAGATGCTTTGCCCCGCCCCGCCCCCCTCCCCAATGCCCAATACTCTATTTACCTGGGGACCCCCAAAATGATGGGTCGTGACCCCCAGGTTGAGAACCCTTGTAGCACCACCAGAAGGCCATCATAACCTGGCCCGGTGGAGACCTGTGTCCCGACTCCCGAGGGGCACATTTTCTAGTTTCTATCTCAAGCAAGATTGCGAAAATGTAATCCATTCTCTCAGCTCCATATACTGTACCTTGAAAAAGTGATGCATTCTCTAATTACATTCCGGATGGACTACTCATACTGCAACTCACTTTACGCAGGGGCTGTTTATTCTTCCCTTTCCCGCTTGCAGCTCTTCCAAATGCTGCTGCCAGACTCCTGACTGGCAATGCACATTACCCCGTATTGGCTTCCGTCATGTTCCGACTCCGAGCATCATTATTTTGACGTACAGAACTTTGGTCAACCGTGGTCGTTTACATGATGTCTTCACCTCTGTCTGTGTCTGTGTGTCTGTCTGTCTGTCTGTCTGTCTGTCTGTCCACAGTTAATCTCACAAATACTTGTAGTAGGCCAAAGACACCGTCCCTGAATCTGAGTCTGTTTTGTCTTTTCTCCCATATAGATTTTCTCTCTGTTGATCGTTGCAATCGGGGTGTATGCTAAAGTGCAGAAGGCCACAGGTGCGTAGGAGCCACGCTTTCTCCACAGTTCTCAAACTTCTCACACATATGCACACTGAGTGACAATGCTTGAGAAAATGTGTTATTCTGTACATAGGAGGCCTTAAGTATATGTTTCACCAGTTTCAATTGAAACAGGCCTCCACCCTCAGGGGGGGCCTCAACAAAATAGTGATGTCATAGGTATATGGGGGCCTCATATTTGGTCTTGAAAACGGGCCTCCAGATTCCTAAGGCCGCCCTTGAGAACACACAAACACACCAAGCTGGCCATAGGGGGCGCTAGCTCCCCTCAAAGAGCCAGAATGCAAAATGCTTGTCAAAATGCTTGTCATTCATATGTTATTTAATATTTTGTCATCTGACTGACACCCAAACCGTGTTTATTTAATTATTTTATATCTACAATGGTATATGTCTCCACAGTGAGGCTAGAAAAGGTAGCCTAGCAGCCTACTACTATAGCCTGCCCTATAGCCTACTGGTAGGCAAGAAAATGGCAACCAGAATAACCCGTTCTGAGCGAAACTCCTCCCTACGCTCTGGTCCTATAGACCAGGGGTTCTCAACGTTCTTGGCCGGGGACCCCCTAAAATGCTTTGACAACGTCTCTGGACCCCCTCCCGACCCCAATATACATTGATGACTGACGAGGGCCTCCACCAAAGAGCAGCATGACTTATTAGACTAAAGCCAAGCATTAAGAGCTGTCAGGTCTCATGGACTGAAATGCCAGGAAATGTGAATTTCTGTGTGTAGTTTGCATGCTCTCCAGGTGGCCCCTAGGGTATAGGATTAGGAACCTTCACAAAAAACATGCAGTACATCCTGGTTTCTAAACTACCTCCCCCTGGCCAGCCGGGGCACCTGATGGAAAGGAAATGGTCGGAATAATGTGTTCCTACCTCGCGCTATGTCCAACTGGGGTACTCTCCCGTCGGGTGAAAAGAAGCAGCTTGGACTCCCTATGCATAGAAGGAAGCATGAGGTCAGTCCGCTAGGAAGAGGAAGCGTAGCGCCCAGGGTTACATTAGATAATTGACACTGGGTGAAAAAATCTTTTGCAAAATCGTGTGATAAATAAATTAATAATAATAATAATAATAATATATTATACAAAAAACAAACTCACCCTTTTAGGCAGGAAACTAACCAGTGAACGAGTTGAGAAACGGGTTTCCCTAAATGGAAACCCCCAAATATATTTTAAAGATATTTATATAAACAAATTCCTTTCTCAGATTTCAGGGGGTGTATAGTTCCACGCTCTATACAGCAGTCAGAGATTATGGAATAGTTGTCTGGCCTCGCGAGACTCGTCCCTAACAGCACACACAGATGAGGAGCTCGAGCTTGCTATGCAATAATAATGATTAGTGCTGTAATGGTAACCATCAAAAAGACTTTAAGGAACTCAAGGGTGTAATCATGCAAGTGGTTTTACTGAGCTTTATGATGAAAAATGCTATGAAATGCTATAAAATTATGTATCTAAATTAGGCCTAGGTGCAACAGTCAGTGTGGCTTCTGCGTTCTGAGCCCATATGGCTGCATACTGAATGTAATTATGCAGAAATAGAGGAAGAGAAAGAGCTATAGCAGACGGTGGTATTATTATTATTCACCGTTAGAAAATGTTCGGGTGTTCTGATAGCCGCCTCCCCTCCCCTCACGTCAAAACAATGTCTCAATGTTTACATCTTAGCAGGAAGAGGAGGAAAAACACCACGAGAGTGACGAGTGATCAATCAAACATGTGTTCTCTCTGCAGTAAATCAATAATCAGTCAATCTGACTGACACCCAAACCGTGTTTATTTAATTATTTTATATCTACAATGGTATATGTCTCCACAGTGAGGCTAGAAAAGGTAGCCTAGCAGCCTACTACTATAGCCTACTGGTAGGCTAGCTCTGGTCCATAGCTCTAATGCGTGCCTTAGAGCTATGTTACTTTCAACTTCCGCCGCTCGCATGAATGCAGAGTAGACCAGCCTCTACTCTTTAGTGTAAATAAAAAGAACGTTTTTGCTACTCACCAAAACAAAGGCGGGTTGTGTCAATAGAAAGACTACTTTCCTTAGTGGAAGCACTCTGAGCCCCCCACCACACGTATAAACTGAACTTTTTGACCAAAAAGGGATTTTGTTTCCACCGGGAAAAAAACTTTTTTAGTTACTCCGCTGCGCCCTCTACTGATATTGCCCAGAGAACTGCCTCATAGAGGATATTTTTCCTCCGGTGAAAAAATATCCCTTTTTGGCCAAAAAGTACCGTTTATACGTGTGGTGGGGGGCTCAGAGTGCGTCCACTAAGGAAAGTAGGCTTTCTATTGACACAACCCGTGTTTGTATTGGTGAGTAGGTCAAACGTTCGTGAGATTTCCACTAAAGAGGAGAGGCTGGTCTGATTTCGATTTGAGATTTAATAGGGAAAGTCCCATAGCCTTAATGCAGGAAAGAAATTCGCAGAATCGAAGCATTAATGCTATGGACCAGAGCTACTGGTAGGCAAGAAAATGGCAACCAGAATAACCCGTTCTGAGCGAAACTCCTCCCTACGCTCTGGTCCTATAGACCAGGGGTTCTCAACGTTCTTGGCCGGGGACCCCCTAAAATGCTTTGGCAACGTCTCGGGACCCCCGCCCCACCCCCTCCCGACCCCCAATATAAATTGACTGCTACAAATAACATTAATAATAGAGACAATACACGATAAATAAATACTGAAACCAGATATAATCATTAAGAAAAGTTAATGCATGCACTTTGTGTACTACAGTATGTAATCTCTTCATTTCCATTTTCCAGCCATTCAGTTGCAAAAAAAAAATGGGGACCCCCCAAAATAATTTGGCGACCCCCCGAGTCGCCAACCCATGGGTCGCGACCCATGAGTTGAGAACCCCTGCTATAGACATCTGCACTGGGTCTCTGAATGAATGAGTTAACATATGGACAGTATCAATAAGCATAAATGAATGTAGTGTCAATACAGACAATTGGCCCCATGATGTTCAGGGGACAGAAGCCGTTGCCCTAACAATGTCTATACAGGCTAGGCCGGGATCAGTAATCCAAAGGAACAGACAGTGACAGTCGAAATAGGAGTGATAAATCCAAAAGAGCAGACAGTATCAGACAGAGTCAAAACAGGAATTCAAAACAACAGAACAGACAGTGACATCTTCATTTCTCATTTGCCGGTCAATCTTGGTAGCCTGATAGCTATTGGCACAAAATACAGCCAAATACAGTGCGAAATGAGTTACTGTCAGTAACCGGTGTAGTCCTGTCCAGGAGATGTAGTGGTCTCAAAGGTGCTACAGACTAGTAATAAAAAAGACACACCCGTGTGAAGTGAGGGGCACAAATATATTAAAGTCTAACTCATGTTAATTAGGTGATGTAATGGTGATGTAAAACAAATGGACTGGTGCCAACACAAACATTAAATTCCATTCATTATCAATGGCATTTTTAAAACAAACATTGAAATAAAAACAAACATTAAACCTGTATAGGAGGGGCTAGCGCCCCTCAAAAATATACAATGAATGAGGGCCATCTGGGAATGGGGAGATTACTCAGGCAAAGACATAGAGGGAACTGTGAATTTAAGTTTAGCTTTATTTTACCAATATAAAAGCTTTGGACAGAAACATGTTATGACCAGACCCCTTGAGTTATTCAAACTCATTTTGATGATTACTATTCCAGCACTAATCATTATTCTTGCATAGCAAGCTCCTCATCCGTGTGCTGTGTGCTGTAAGATTAGCGACTTAATGTGCCTTAATTAAACATTCAACACATTCAAAGTCTTAACTACAGAAAACAGTGCAAAGAGACAATGTGGGTTTTAGAGTTCGGGGGAATAAAGTTGTACTAATGTTCTTCACTAGGCCTAGTATATACAGTAGGCATCATGGAGGATTATAAAACTCACACAGTGATGATTACTCATGCAAGTTATACTTTGCTTGCCATGGGATATAAGAAACGAACAGATAATCGCCCACAATTCTTTTCTTCAGAGTTCCCCAAGGACTTTTTATTGTAAATTGACTATGGGTTTTATGTGCCATTTGTATAGCCCACTGTATCCATGATTGAAGTAGAGACTATGGAATTCAATTACATGTCTGCTCAAATAAATCGAATATAAATCAAATATATATATATATATATATTATTATTATATATTTTTTTTGCTGTCGCCAGCAGAGGCATAAAAATATACTGATCCATGCAGGTACAGTAGCCTATAAAGTACATGGAGGCATAACGTTTTAGTTGTCCGTCTGTCCGTCTGTCTGTCTGACCGTCCGTCCGTCTGTCCATCTGTCCATTTGTCCATCTGTCTGACCGTCCGTCCATGAAACCATGAAAGTTTTGAGATCACACACACGAGTCTCTAGTTAAGCGAAGTGTTTAGACACTGACTTGCGAGTCTAAAAACGGCACGAGGAATACTAGAATACTAGACAACTGTAGAATACTAAAGAGTAAAGACTTTTAGGAGTGCAACAGTTAATTTAAATTAGGATTAAATAGGGTTTAAGTGGTTAATCGAGTCACTGACTGACTGACACACACACACACACACACACACACACACACACACACACACACACACACACACACACACTACTCTCTCACACACACACACACACACACACACACACACACACACACACACACACACACACACACACAAGACAGTAACAGACACACTACTCACACACTCACTCACACACACACACACACACACACACACACACACACACACACACACACACACAAGTAGGAACACCCTGAAAGGGGCACAGGTCACACGGTGCAATTAAGGACTACATTTGAATACTACCCGTCGGCTAATACTGGCACAGTGGCACACTCGCAGTATAATGTAGAATGTAGATTAATGTGCTCTGTCCCTGCGAAAAAATACACTTGTAAATTAAAAAAAAAAGGTAGAATTAATTGGTGGTCTGGTTGGTAGGAATGTTAATGCTCCACAGAGGCAGCTAGTCATGCTCATGGAAATAATGTTGCCATGTGCTGAGCGAGGTGTTGCATTATATTCCATAATGAGTGAAGTAACTTAAGGAGCCACATTGATTTTACATTACGACACATACTGTGTGTTATCGAGTGGCCAACCTTATGTGACATTAACCGTCCACTGGTATTGTGTACAATTAACACCGTTACTAAAAGAACCGAAGAGACCAGATACTGTTGAACCTTTTCACTGCATTTCACTGTGGTCTTTAATTCAGAAATAGAACGGCTTACAGTATGAACTTATTAGACAACAAACAAACCCAACCAAATGTTGCAGAATTGCTTTACACAGTGGCATATCTACAATAACGCGAGAACAGGCATGTCCAAATCCATTTCTGCCTGGCCAAAATCCATACACTGAGAAAAGAGAGAGGACAAACACCAGAGAGAACTAAATTCGGCAGCTGATTGGCTGTTGTGCGTAGATCACCCTCAATCACCCATTGGAATGCAAATGCATGCCTTTCAGCCTTTGCAGCGTACTCGTCTGGCAGGCATACTGTATCTCTTTGAGTGCTTCTCACGACGACGCACGGGGGACGACGACAACAACACATATTGCCTGCCCAACATGGAAATGCCTCTGGCTTTATATTGTTGAATCATTCATTTTACAAGTGAAGTGGACTACCGGTACTTGTCAGGAATATGAAAGAAGAAAAAATAACCTGTGTTCCAATTATTTAAACACACAAGCTCTTGTCAAGAGGCAAAAACATTTTCAGACATCAAAAATAGCAGCTCTGCAAGCTTGTAGATCTGCTATTTTTGTACTACTTTTGTGTGACATTGTAGTATGACAAAACTAGGGCAGTAGTAGTTGAGATAATAGATAACCAACAACAATATAAACACGTAGGCCTACCAAGCACGTATGCGCACACACGCACGCACAAACGTACATAAATAGTGTAATATTGTGTGTACTCACTTCCAGACACCGTACGGGACACCTTCCTGGTCGACCCGGCTGTCATCCTCATCGTGGTGGGCGTGGTCATGTTCTTCATCACCTTCTGTGGCTGCATTGGAGCTCTGAGGGAGAACATCCGCCTGCTGAAGACAGTAACAGACACACTACTCACTCTCACACACACACACACACACACAAAGACAGTAACAGACACACTACTCACACACATACATGAAGACAGTAACAGACACACTACTCTCTCTCTCTCCCTCTCTCTCTCACACACACACACACACGCAAGTATACATTATACAACTAGTATACATTATACAACAACATATAAGTAGTATTACCCAATATAAAAAAGACAATGTATTTGAACAAATAATAGCAAATAAGCAAAGAGTAATAAACAACGAGGATCAAAGGATAATATTAAAGAAAGCACATGAAATCAATGTCCTCGTTGAGACCAGGAGGGGGTGAGGGGTGGGTGAGGGCATCCAGGGAATGAATCGAGAAAGTTTCCCTCTGGTTCAATTTCCTGAGGCTCATCATCACCTCCTGTGAAAGGCTTGACGTGTTCTGATTGTGTTCCGGCTTGGATCGATGGAACTAATGTAGTATACTTTATGTTCCTATTTATCTGTTGAAAAAGAGGCTGATAAACAGCCCAGAGGCTGGGTGCTGGATACAATAAAGTGACAGTAGAAGAGTAAAATGTATAGTTTTAGTTTACCAACTTTACTTCATCTGTAACGTTTTGCGCCGACTAGGCTCTTCCTCAGACTATTTATCTGTGTCACAATGAAAACTTTTTTATATTAATGTTATTCTATCATTAACGTTAAATAGGGCTTTAGATGACTATATAACCAGTAAAAGACATAACATATTATGCCAATTCACAATGTTACAATATCCAAAATTCCAAATGAGGTCTAGTAATTACGATAATTATTGATATAATATTGATATTGTCCAGCTCTACTGACACATCTCTCATCAAAGGGTACGCATGCATGCGTGCGTCGTGCATGCGTGCGTGCATACCATACTGTATCTTCCCTAGTTTTCCTTCAGTCTGATGTTGGTATTCCTGGTCCTGCTCACCATTGCTATCCTGGGCTTCTTCTACTCGGATCAGGTATTGTTAGTGCGCGTGTGTGAGAGAGAGTGTGTGTGTGTGTGTGGACTGCAGACTTGAAAATTTGCATACCAAATTGCTGCCCTTTGAAGGAAGTTAAAACAGTTGTGAGAAATAAAGCTTTCTCAGACGTCTAAGTCCCTGTCTGAATGAAGCATGTGTTTGACTTTGTCAGCAGCTGTTGGGTGATGATGTGGGTTGTTGTGCAGCGCTTTGTTGAGATTATATTTGTTTCGTTTGTCTGGGATGCACCTCTGAAGTCTGACGACGAGCTTCGTTGTTCATCGTAGTCTTATCAAAGGCAGATGACAAAACACAAACACGCGGTGGCAAACAATTCCACCCCTTTGTCAGAAGTATAATGGACCTCTTCACATGTTGACAACAGAAACATGTACTGCCTGCCATATTTGACAGGGAATAAACTTCGACCCACAATGTTCCCCACTGTTCTCAATGTTTCAACTCCCAAGAGTCCACAGTGTATATAGAGACACAATTTCACTGACAAGGCCTGTATCATCAGGTGTCAGGTGGAAACCTTGTATGTCCGCTTACTTTTCAGCAAATGGAAAACAAGGACTATCCAATGGACCGATACATGTAGTTATTATTTAGTCACAATATCTTGTTAATTAATTTGATTGGTTCATTGGTTTTTTATTTATAAAGCACACAGACACACTTAACTGCGTTCAACCTGATGTCCCTTTAATGGGCATGTTAATATTATAGGCAAACATTTTGATTTGTGCTCAAACGTTTTCAAAAATTGCATGACACTGTCATACGACAATTAAGTATTAGAGTACCGGTATTCATTTACGGGGGAAAACACAAGTTGAAATGCAAGGTTTCTGCTTGACAGCAATGATATCCTTAGTCAGTGCTCAATATAGGGTTGTGTGTGTGTGTGTGTGTGTGTGTGTGTGTGTGTGTGTGTGTGTGTGTGTGTGTGTGTGTAGGGGGGAGGGGGGGGGGGTCACATCACATGTTTGCAGGTGAAAATAAGTCGGTGGAATTGTTTGTCGTACGAGCTCCAAACTTTTGCAGTTTTCAAGAAAGGGTAAAACGGAACGAAAACAGGTCACAGATATTCCTACCCATCAGCTAGCAATAAATACAGCTACAGATACAGTATATAAACATATAGTTTCAGTATAGTTTCTGTACTGCATTTATAGTGCATATAGATATAGGCCCCTACTTGTGTACGGGACCCCACTTTTTACCTTCTACAGTCCCTCGCCCCGGCAGAACCCATGCAGCGGCTGAGCCCAGCCCCACAGTACTGTACGATCCTTATCGTAGCATCAGGCAGACTGACGATAAGGTGATCCTCCCCTCTCTCTTTCTATCTCCATCCTGTATATCAGCACGTCTGCCTGCTGCTAAACAGGCCCGATTAGACAGCCCTCCCTCGCAGCATCCTGAACCACTGCTAAATCATTCAAACGCTTTGGAGCTTCAAAGTGGAACCAAATGTTTCAGTTTCAGCACGTCTCTTTCAAGGAGACGCTCGCTGCCAATTAGACGGAAAGGTGTGACGGCGCGGCAGATGCCGGAGGTGGAGAGAGATGTGTTAATGCGACTCGAGGCACTGGAGTGAAGGGCTGCAACCATCTAGCCCTGAAACATGGCATGTCATGACATAATCATGACAGTCATGACGTAACTGAAGCCCGTTTTACGCGATCGATATATTTACAGTGAAAACGTGTTCTTAAACTTTCGGATTTCAAATATAAAGTACTCACCACGTGTGCCACGGGTGTTAGAAAATTGCTGGTACAGCGATTAGCATTACTGCATTCCATGTTGTTTAAAAAAAGGCATTTTTATCCGAGCGGCGAGCGCCCCGGGCTATTTTTCTCAAATGGGGTGCGTTCGGAAAACTCAGTTTTACACCGGGAGCACATCGCCTATTAGTTTGTATTGGCAGTGCGTAGTGGGCGCGTAGTTCAAAGCCTATGGCAAAACAACAGCTCGGATAAAAATCCCTTTTATTAAATAACATGCCAACAGGTAGTGAGATGGAGAGAGACTGTGGGGAGTGCAGTATAACAATCATAGTAATTGAATTATGTATTTTTATTTGTAGCTACAATTTGCAGCATTTATTGTGGCGCTATTGTTTTCAATGCCAATTGTAACATTGAATCTGAGAGGCAGCACAAAACTATATCTCAGGTTCCCAAAGATTGAATAAATAAATCACTACCATATCAGGGTCAATGGCCTAAACGGAAATGGAATTGAAAAGGTTTGATAATCACTATAGTAGAGGAAAGGCCATATGGGGGTCATCCTGTGGGCGTCATGAAGTTCACAGAAGATATTCCATGGCAATCCAAATGACATAACCCTAACCCTCTGACATGGCCCTCCCTAGAGAGCCCCGCTGATAGCAAGGCTAAAAATATAGCATTGTTAAATATGAATATGAAACTGGAAGCCAGACGAGCCCTCTACACTCCTGCACTACCGTTACCGTTGGGTTTTTTATATACGTGATTAAGTTAGTAGCCGTTGGAATTTATGGAAAATGGAAAGATTCATGTCAAGTCAAGTCTTCATATAATTAACCCTCACAAATGCTCATCATAATTATGGTTTCATTTTTTTTTAATTCAAGTTTTTGTGACAAGCCCTGGGGCAAGTATTAAACAGACCCCTATTCATACGACACTCCATGCGTGTTAGAGGAAGGTCATCCCTTCCAGCAGTGCCAAGGAGAGCCACTAAGGGATCTGGGTCTAAAGAATGTTGGATAGAGTATTGAACACATTCCCCCAAAATTGTTGTAATTTTGGACACATCCAATACTCTCTTGCACTTAGTTGTCACAGGTAGGAGTTACGCCAGGGTAAATACTAGCCAGTTTAGCCTTAGACATATGAGCTCTATGGACTATTTTAAACTGCACTAAGCAATGTCGTGCACAAAGAGAGGACTTGTGTATAGAAGACATCAGACAGTGTGAGCCCCAGATCTTATCTAAGGGCGCTGGCCTTAAATTTGAAATGATATCATACAATATTGAAATGGCGCCCTTAATCGTTGGGTTAGCATTAGGCTTATTAGGGAAGCCAGGTAATATAGAGCTCACACAATGCCGGGCCTGCAGAAATCTGTAGAAGTGTGGTCTAGTTTAGACTATATTTCTTTGAAATTTGATCAAAGGATGCAAACCTCCCTTCTATAAATAGGTCTTTAAACCATTTGATGCCCTTTCCATGCCAACTCTGAAAGGTCATGTCTTGCATTGATGGAACAAAAAGGTGGTTGGATGGAAGCCACAGGACTGACCAGGGAGAGGTCTCTATAATTATAAGTTTTCCTGAACTGGGCCCACACTCTCAGCGTATGACGCACCACTGGGTTAGTTATTGAATCAGGCAGGGGGGCGGCCAAGAGGTGAACTAAGAATAGCTGGAAGTGATAAATCCCTACACGATTTAAGCTCTAATTATGGTATCATTTTTCTCAACGGGATGGGAGGGATGTGGAAAATGAGTATTAAATATGTAAATATTGAATGCATATACAAAAGAGTACAAATTAAAAGGAAATACCCCCTTTTCAAATAGCCAGAGTTTAAATAGCACTGAAGTGGTCAATGTATGTTTTGTAATATTAATCAAAATAGTAACTAAAGTTTTCAAATAATTGTAGTGGAGTAAAAGCACAATATTCCTGAAATGTAGTGGAGTAGAAGTAAATGTATAATTGGAAAACCAGTAAAGTAAAAGCACCTGTTATCCCACGATTTTGCAACACATTCTTTCACCCAGTGTCACTACATTTCCTCTGCCAACCTGGGGGGGGGGGGGGAGCGGACTGACCTCATGCCTCCTTCTATGCAGTCCAAGCTGCTTCTTTTCACCTGACAGGGGAGAGTTTACCCGGCCGGACGTAGCGTGTGGAAGGAACACGTTATTCCGACCAGTTCCTTTCCCCTCCATCAGGCGCCCGGCTGGCCAGGGGGAGGTAGTGGCACAGTCGGTCACTACTGACTGGATACAAGGTTTCCACCCGACAGTGGCGTTACATGGGAGGCTGGTCTCAGGACCGAACCATTATGAACGTTTTAAAAGAACATGTTATTGCAGCCATCATAATCCATTAAGGGCCTCGCTGATCCTCAGTTCCTCACAGTAATGCACAGTTACACAAACATGGACAAACTATGTGTGTGCACAGCTGAGCTGTTGTTGTGGCTAATGGCTTACATCTGGGACACCTGTAAGCTGTTTCAATCAGTCCGAAGTTTGTTTTGCCGTTTTCAGCGTTTTCTCTGGTGAACAATTAAATCCTGTGGACAGACTAACATTCATCATCATACACATTGTTGCTGTCTGGTGGAAACCTCAAAACTGCTACTTTTCAGAAATGAAAAGAAATGCAGCAAAAATAGCAGAGAGGCCCCATGGCAGACACTGACCTTGGAACACCCCTGCATCCTCCAGGAGGAAGTTGCACATTTTGCTCGGGAAAGGGAAGACTGGAACTTTCTATTGTGAATCAGCAGCATTTTATATGAGGCCTTAAATAGGTGGAAATAGCAAAAAGTTTAGCAATATTCTCTTCATCAGGGGTAGAACAAAATGTGACATTGTTTTTTTTGAGCTGTGCTCCTATACACCGACTTTTGTCGATTGGAATGTTTTCCTTGACTGCATGGACATGATCCAGCACATTCGCATGGTAAGAGACCAGGGCTGGACTGGGACAAAAATTCGGCCCGGTCATTTTCGCGTGAATTTGGCCCAGACCGGCCCACCACAACCAGCGCACAGATAACAAAAACTCTACCGCCCACTCCGTCGAGGCACATACAAACAAACAAGCCCTAATACCACCACTTTTAAAGAACAACATAAATTATACAAACCAACAGACAACTACACAACCCTTTGTAGAGGGTTCATTTGTCACTCACTGATATACAGGTACAGTGAAATTATCATGATGGCAGAATGGCAGCACGCCCGGACCTTTCCTGGTGGCCTGCCGCCTATTGGCCTGCCTGCCTATCATGGCGGCCCCCTACGGTCGCGGCCCACCGGGAATTTGCCCGGTACGTCCTGTGGCCAGTAAGAGACACTTTTCTATAGATATGATCACTGAAACTTATCATAATATATACATTTTAAAAAGCCATTAATTCATCAATGATGTTTATAGAACTTGTTTTAGTGAATTCCAAGTAGGCTACCGACACCATTCGTGTCGATGGCTCCGTGCCAAGTTCCAACCGTCTCTAAACTACTTAGAATTCACTACAATGTGTTCTATAAACATCATTGCTGATGACTTAATGGCTGTTGGTTTTTGATATTACGTTAAGTTTAAGTGATCATATCTATAGTGTCTCTACCAGGCGAGTAAACACTGCGCCGCGGTAACACAATGTTTTGTAACATGGAGGGAGAGGGAGATTGATGTCAGATTTCAGTGGTGGTTCTGCTTGTTCCGATTACAAATATAAAGTGCTCACCCCAGGGCCATGGATGTTACAATTCTGCTAGGGCGCGAATAAGTACCGGTATCTTCCGTATTGTTCAATAAAAAGCAATGTTTAATCAGTTTCTGTCTATGTGCTTTCAACTATGCGCCGCTATCGGTTGGTGCATTATAACTCTGATAAAATGGCCACCGATCGGATTAAAAAATGCTTTTTATTGAACAATGCGGAAGACACAGGTACCTTTACCCACCCGAGGAGGATTGTAACATCCGTGGCTCTGGGGCGAGCACTTTATATTTGAAATCTGAACATGTATACGTAGACGTTAACGTTCTGGGAAAATTGCATAAAACAGGTTGAAGTTCCGCCATGACAGACGAGCGCCATGTGAACCATGGCTAAATCGTCTCGTATACTTAATAATAAGTCAACTTTCCGAGGGCGAGTGTTCCAGATGTCCTTCTGATGGATTTTTCTTGGCTGTCAATATTTCTATCATCCAACAAATCGCTCTGAAAGTGATCCAAAGGATAGTACGCCATTATAACTCTATATGGGGAAAGACCATTTTGTTTACCCCGGGCTAAAAGCGGATGTGACGTTCGTGGGTGTTCCCGTCTATGATCGTGTCAATGTGTATATGCACAACTTTGTCTGTCCGTATATGAGCACGAAACGTCCGTTTGAGCACGGAATGCCCCTGTGGGCCTAAAAAGGATGTATGACGTTATCATCATACATCATCATTCTGCTAAAAGGCACCGCTCACTTCACCCGTAAGAAGTGAGCGCTGGCTTTGAAGTCAAGTGCAGTTGTTGACTCAGAGTGTTCGCCCTCTGGATGTAACGGGGAAACGGGTGGCTTTGGAGTTTGGAGTCAAGCAGTTATTGTTGACTTACTACAACGTTCCACCTCTGGGTGTAATGGGGAAGCAAACGCAATAAAAGGAATATATATATATATATACTAGAATTTCGCCGCACTTTGGGCGGCGACATTCTAGTTACGTTGCAGCGCAAAATGGGAAGAAGGAAATTGTGGGATTTGACAGACTCCACGTTTTTAAACCCAGTATTGTGCCATTCACATAACGGATGGGTTATTATTAATATGTGTTGTTTTTTGGGTGAAACCCCCCAATACCAATTTCTTCCTAACCGTTTTTTACTAAATCATGTTGATATGTATATTGATCAAAAAATATTAAAAAAATATAAACATATAGGGCGTAGGAGGGGTCTAACGTCAGCACACGTAGCACAAGAGTGCAGCAACAACACTTCCTGGACTGTCATATCATCTGGAACAGATGTAAACAAAAACTAAAACAAATCAATAAGAGTTCTAGCGGTTGATCCACCCGGACGGTTAATCTGCTTGGCATGTTTGTTTTTTGTTTTTTTTCAATGGCGAATGGATACTGTCCTACGGTAAAAAAATCTGCTTGTGCGGAACTCTCCTTTAAATACATAGAAAACTGCATTTTGGCGATGCCGAAGAGAGAGAATCACTTCTCCTCTCTCCAGTCTGTGGTGCGTATGGTGGATTAATAACAACGGATCGCATCGCTGACTGACATAAACACACCGTTACAATGCAGAGGCTCAACTAAAACTCAACTAATAACGCTTGTGTGTGTTAATCTTCCCGATTGTGACGTTAGTACGTATATAATGTTTAGATTGTTTTTCTCTTGGACATGCCTTTGTGGGCACAGTGGCAGCCTTGCAGGTTATTTCATCTAGTATTTAGATAGCTCCAGTGCATGGGAGTAAAACATGCTGAAATCAAACTGCACACACACACTTTTGCAGTAAAAGTTAAATTTAGGACAGTCCATTTCATGAAGGGGACATATCCTAAAGATATGAAATAACTATGTCCCGTTTTTGAAAAGCGCTGGGGGGTCCGCGAAAAACAAAAGAGATGGCGAGCGTTCCAGTTAGTATAGTTACACTCATGATATGACACCTCATATGTCACTGTCTCTGTCCCGTCTCTCCCTTTAGACTCGTGATGCTTTGGGCAAGTTTGTGAAGAACGCCATCGTGCACTACAGAGACGACCTGGACCTGCAGAACCTGTTGGATTACATCCAGAAAGAGGTGCAGCTTGTGTGGTCCATCTGGAGACAGGCTATGTGTAGACAGGGCCAGGCTAGCTACCTGTAGCCAGGGCCAGGCTGTCTGTAGCCAGGGCCAGGCTGTCTGTAGACAGGGCCAGGCTGTCTGTAGACAGGGCCAGGCTAGCTACCTGTAGCCAGGGCCAGGCTGTCTGTAGCCAGGGCCAGGCTGTCTGTAGACAGGGCCAGGCTGTCTGTAGACAGGGCCAGGCTGTCTGTAGACAGGGCCAGGCTGTCTGTAGACAGGGCCAGGCTGTCTGTAGACAGGGCCAGGCTGTCTGTAGACAGGGCCAGGCTATCTGTAGACAGGGCCAGGCTATCTGTAGCCAGAGCCAGGCTGTCTGTAGACAGGGCCAGGCTGTCTGTAGACAGGGCCAGGCTATCTGTAGCCGCAGGGCCAGGCTGTCTATAGCCAGAGCCAGGCTATCTGTAGCCATGGCCATGCCATCTGTAGACAGGGCCAGGCTGTCTGTAGACAGGGCCAGGCTATCTGTAGCCGCAGGGCCAGGCTGTCTATAGCCAGAGCCAGGCTATCTGTAGCCATGGCCATGCCATCTGTAGACAGGGCCAGGCTGTCTGTAGACAGGGCCAGGCTGTCTGTAGCCAGGGCCAGGCTAGCTACCTGTAGCCAGGGCCAGGCTATTTTCATTATACATAAAAGCAGTTTTAAAGTTAAAGTCCAAGTGCAAGTCCAAGTGAAAAGTATTAACAAGAGCACATAACTATATAGGGCATTTGATTTATTATTCACCAGGATCCTGGATGGCTTCTAGGCTTAAAATGTCTGGGATCTGGAATGATGGAACCAGAAAATGGTCACCACTGCTATGCCCTATACATAATAACTACATTAGATACACTGGAACAAAGATAACATTTCCAAGGTTTCTGCCTGACTGACGCAGAACCCTTTTATTTCAACTCAATCCATTTATGATTTGTTCGGTGGCAGATAGCATACGGACAACGAATCCTAATGGTCTAGAAGAGACACTCAATTCCAGTAGCTCACCAGTCAGCAGCCAAAGCTTGTATGCAGCATTACTAAAAACATCATCCAGGCAGTCCAGGCACGTGCAGAGAGTGTTAGAGGCGCAGCGGCTGGCCCAAAATAGTGAAAATAGCATATTCTCGGGGCGCAACCCTGCACTCTTTATCTACTGGAGATGCGGTGTACGACATTTTGAATTTTGAAACTAATTATTTCAATGCAAAATGCTGCGTTCAAGTTCAGGAGACTTCGGGGAAAAAACAATTCTCCTGAATGCTGCAGCCTTCCGGTATGGCATGGAAAGGAGAGGAGGGCATTTGCATCTCTTTCACCATTAGTAAATGCTGCATTCGTGGTCTGGAGAGGGCAGTTGTTTTACAGACGGGTTAAAAGGGCAGGGGCTGAAGCCCCCTTTGATATCTATGTGTGCACGTCCCTGAGGCAGTCCATCGCATAAGTAAGGACCATACATTGATGGTATTTTCTTTAAAGGCACAGCTATTAATATATCACAATTAAGAAACGAGTTGTGGTCCAGCATCGTCCATGTGTTCTAGCCTGGAGTCACCTAGACTCTAGCCTCGGAAACCCAGACGTTTTTATTTCCAGGGAGAAAAAAAAAAGTCTGGGTCCGAGTCCACTTCAATTTGGCATAGAGTAGCGCAAACGTCGATCACTCTCTGCTGATTTCTGATCGTCTGCACCTTTGTTAAATTGACCAGACACTCCTCTCTCTCTCTCTCTCTCTGTCGCTCTAATTAATTAGTCTCATGTCCAGCAGCTGCGCACAGTTTCTGCCGCTGCCTATGCCATAGAAAGCATAGGTGAGTTCCAGGCTACCCAGACTCTAGCACCCTCCAGATGAGATAAGACAAGATAAGATAATACCTTTATTGATCCTGCTGTGGAAATTCAGGCACCAGAGACAGTACGGTAGTTACAACATATGAAAGAGCAAGGACACTGGGTAGCAGTGTGCACTATATGTGGACACGACACGGCAGAAACCTCCATGCTCGTCTCTGGCAGCTTGTCTATAAAAGATGCATTTTAGCTGTTAAATATACAATGAATTTAGATCTCCATCCATCTACTAAAATCTTGTTTTAGCAATATTCGCAGACTGAAAGGCCCTTTCTGAAACCAGTCCCTTGACTTGAAGTGCTCTCGGGAGGTTCCCTCGTCAGGAAGTTCCCTTGATTAGGGTGCTGGGTATAAAAAACAGTTTGGAAATACACTCACCCTCCTTGTGCAGAAACAGGAAACAGCCACCATTCGTTGCCATGGTTACCATCATGCAACTGTGTTACCTGTTATTTTGTTTGTACAGTTATATTGCATTGCATCGTGTTATTCGTGTATGTTTGTGTGACATGTGGATTTCATTAATATGGACATTTAAAAGGAAATACAGCGTAACTGTCAAAAAGGACATATGGTGTTTATAAATAATTGTGTTAAAAGTTGTTTTGTTTGTGTGGTTTCATTTATAGTTTTTCACGGTGGGGTAAATAAAGAGCCCTTGTGAACATCAGTTGGAGCGTTGTCTAATCTGCATCAGATGAAGATTGTTTAGGAGCAGTTTATTTATCATTTATTTGTGGTGGTACTTACATTTGTAGGTCACAGTTTCCATGCGGACAGAGAGCAGGGCTGCACAAGGCAATCGAGTCTAGATCGGCACAGACTCGCTCTTGAGTGCTTTATAAGCCACTTCCACTCAAGGCTGCGTGGTTTCGGACGACACTTAATATGGCGCAGCCTCGCGTGAACGCGCATATCGAGGACGAGTGGTGAGGAGCTGGTTTCAGAAAGGGGGAAACAGGTTTAGTGTGAACAAAGCCTATATGTTATCACATTAGGCTATATGGTTACTTTATTTTATTATAACTTGTACTGGCAACATTTAATGTATAGCGTAATGTTTTAGCAGACTTGTTATTATTCATTTTGATTGGAAAACAGACCTGTACACAGACTGCCTTTTCCTGGGTAAAGTAAGGTGCTGTCTATGGTGCTGAAACATTGCGACTCGTCTGCTTGCTGCTGAGGTGGTGTGTGGGGGCATTAAAGGAGCACTTCGCCCATTTTCGTCCTTATCTTCATATAATTGGTCTTCTTCACTAATGCTCATTATAAGATGACCCAATTCTCACTCTGTGTCTCATAGGAGGGCTATGGAGAGTTCAGAAACCTGCCTAGCAGTGATAGGAATAATAATAATAATAATAATAATAATTTTAACTACAGCCTTTCTCTCCCTGGAAAGTTGGCATGGTGAAATGGAAGCCAGTATTGTTATTGCATTAATTCACACAAATGTTTAAAATACATACTGTATTAGAAATCTTGTTTAAACCTGCCAACTGATAGGCAGGTTTACGCACACACACACACACACACACACACACACACACACACACACACACACACACACACACACACACACACACACACACACACACACACACACACACACACCATCATCATCATCGGCGGTCACTCGTATCCGAGTATGACTGTCCTCCTTATTGGTCCTTGTGGGTCGTCAGGTGGCGATGGAGGCCGATTCTGGACCCGATTATTCTGGTGCAGTGTGGACAGGGGAATGTAGTGGTGGGTTTGGGTTGGACCGGTTTATTGGATGGTTTATTGGATGCTCTCTCCTTCCTGAGTCTGCGCTTGTCCTGTGCAGCATGGCGGAGGTCGTCATCATGGAGGAGGTTTTCATGAGTTCTGAATCCATTCCATAACCGGCTATGGCCGTTTGTTTAGCTTTTTTTTGTGCAACACTAATGTTTGGAATGGATTCAGAATCATGAAAACCCCCTAGTTTGACATGTCACATGCTACTTAAAGCATAATGACATTTGGAAAATGTTGCCATATACAGTATATATATTGTCTATGGTGTGGTATATACAAAAATGGCCATCACTTTTTTTTCGTGATGTTTCTTATTCTGTGGACCCCCCAAACAAAAAAGTACGACATGACATCATAGGTCCTCTCAAATTTTGGGTGCCTGGCTCCCCGGGTATTAGTGAGGACCAATTATATGAAGATAGGTTGAAAATGGGGGAAGGGGTCCTTTAACCACCAAAAATAGCAGATCTACAAACTCACAATGCATGTAGATGCCAAAGACATTTGGTGTAGACAGCCAAAGTGGTCCAACTACAGTTACGACTTGGGTCCGTTTTACTAAGACTAGAGGGTTTAAGTGGTTAGGGTCCTAGACCCCAGGCCCTACAAAGGCTTTTAAAATCGGGTTCTGCCTGTGGCCATACAGCCACATCACATCACAAGTCACTGAGCTCGTCATCACACGTCCCGCGTTTATTGCACACTAAAAGCACCAGGAAAACACGGCCCTTAATGGCCCCAGAACAGGTGGTGGCGTGACTTCATATACTTTGTCGCACACCGCACCGAAAATAGCCGATCTACAAGCGCAAAATCGGAGCGCTCAGTCATGAGAGTGCTGTAATGCATTAGGCCCAATACGTTGAGGGGGCTTTTCCACATATGGTGGGCCAGAGTAACGTGCATTTTACTGTGTGCTCTGCGGTTTCTCTTCATGGGATATTCCTGCTCCATCTGCAGATATTGGCACGCTCCTGATAGCAGAATTCCCCCCGGGGAGGCCCCAGACTGGTAGATTGTACAGCTAAGTGCAAGAGCATGTCTCTAAATATCTCTCTCTCTCTCTCTCTCCCTCCCTCTCTCCCCTCCTTCTCTCTCACAGTTCAAGTGCTGTGGGTGGAACAACTACACAGACTGGTCGTGGAACCTGTATTTTAACTGTTCACGGTTAAACCCAAGCTCAGAGCGCTGTGCTGTACCGTACTCCTGCTGTACCCCCATACCTGGAGAGGTGGGTTCTTGTGCTGTGCTAGGAAGAAGTATACTAGCAATAGCATATAGCATTCTGGTATAGGCAGCTTTCTGAACTGTCCACAGTCACAGACCTGGGTAGACAAAGATGATGCCATATCTTATAATGAGTATAAAAGAGGAGCTATTATATGAAGATAGGTTGTGGGTGAATTGGCCTTATTAACTCATTTATTGCGGCTAGCTCTTAGCATAAATCCCTGTTCCAGGTGCCACCATACGCGTTCACCGTTCACTTTAAAAGTCAGAGTTTGCCCGCCCGCCAGCACCCCACACACACTGGCTACACACACTCTAGTATCACTGGAACAAGCACCCACTGTTTATCTTTCGTCAGAAGCTTTTACATGGCATCATACACAAAGGCACAAATTAAATCCGAAATTTGTATGGCAGAAGATCCACCAAGGACAGCTCTCCTGGAGTCCGACTTATGGACATTTGAAAATCCTCCTTTCAACTGCTTTTTACACGGTGATTACATTTTCAATCCCATAGCTGGAGCGGTGGGGGCGTTGCCATAGCAACCGGACCAATGTTAAAAGCCGCCGTACATTGGGATAGGACGTCCCCTATAGCGTCGGGTCCGTATATACACAGACATGGGAAAGAAAAAGTACAGTACTTGAGTAAATGTACCCGGTTGCTTTCCACCACTAGTTTTTGGCAGTAGAAACCTCCCAGCATACTGTACTGTCTGTACAACGGTGATGCTCAATAATACACCCACACAACACCCGGTGGATTTGCTCATAAGCACTTGGATTTGAAAACAGGACTCCACGCAACTATCACTCAAGCAAAGGGAAATCCCCCTTGACCAAATGAGATATGAGGCTTCTGGCGTGCACGATGTCCTGAGCTATATAACGCTAGTCTGTTACACAAAGATAACCATTTAAATGGTAGTGAGCCGTGGCTATAATGAAGCCACACAGTGTACATGGAAATGCATGAATGCACAAACATGCATACTCACTGCGTGGGCAATGTGTATGCATCAGAGACACAGACACACACACACACACACGCGCGCTCACACACGCTCACACACACAGGTTAGTGTGACGACAGAAAACTAAAGCCTACATGTATAGATCAACAACAGCAGTATTGATTAAACGTCATGTTAGACAGGCAACAGATCACAGCAACCTTTTGCTACATGTGTGCAAAAATCAATTATTCAGATGAAAGGGTGCTGCAGTGCACCCTGCTGTCCATGTGTGGCAACTGCATGCATGGCATGCCAGTATCGGATATGACTGAACACTGACTGTCATCATCTCATTTGATTTCATTTAGCCGTTACATACTGCAGCATTGTGGACAGGGCTGCAATATAGTTAACAGAATCGACTTAATCAAGTATTACAATAATATCATTATAATTTAATTGAAATAGTCTTATGGGAGGACC
Organism: Protomyctophum bolini; assembly: GCF_963924005.1. Taxonomy (NCBI): domain Eukaryota; kingdom Metazoa; phylum Chordata; class Actinopteri; order Myctophiformes; family Myctophidae; genus Protomyctophum; species Protomyctophum bolini. Next base: position 8,983,935 of record NC_137865.1, read on the forward strand.
AGGCCAGCGGTCGGGCGGACAGACAGACCTCTGATGTGATTCTGAACCATGCCATTAACAAACCACACGTCACTATGACAACAAACAGATGGCATCGTGGACATCCATATGGTGATGGGCATAGAAGGGACAAGGACTGACGGATACAGATATCTCCATATATGGGCACAAAAGGGACACATACAGAGGAGCACAACAGGACACTGTGACTCAGGCATCATTTTAGTTGGATCACCAGTGTAGATGTGAGGGTGGCCTGAACCTCTAGTAGCTAAGATAAGCCATTTTTGCGGGGCGCTTTCAGACATGACGTCATATGGCAGCCGAGTCTATGGACTTTTAATGTCGCCCCTCACTTCACACGTGTTATTTTTCTCATGTGACTCATAAGTATAAAATAGGTCTAAAGTGGTTGAGTTGTTTAGACTATTTAAAAAAATACTTTGAACCTGTGTGAATTTTGTGTGGGACCGAAATTTTCCAATTTGCTCGTCTACATAATGACAAATTCTCCCTGTTGTCAATGGGAAAGTAATGTTTGTGTAGAACAAAAATCGCCGCTTTGCTCAGACATAAATTCTCCATTCATTGTCAATGGAATTTAATGTTTGTATTAGGACAAAAATCTACACTATAGCGGAATATGTGAGGGACTAGCGCCCCTCAAAAAAAAGAAGCAAAACACACACACACACACACACACTTAAAGTATCAATAATTCAATGACCCTAAAGAGTAATGGACAGAAAATACCTGCAGCCCTGCTGCTGTATCGTGAAAGCAAACAGACATCCCTCTCCCATCCAGCTCCGTATTAAAAAAGAAAAAACAGCATCCTGGAACACTCACTCTTGGCAGAATTAGTGCACAATAGTTAGTGTCTGTAGGACGGGCCAAATTACACAAAAGGCTTTTAAAACACAGCTTGTAAAAGTGTCCTGAGAATACTCTCTCAAGTGTTGCAGTTTATGTGGTCAATAAAATGAACTAGTGTATAAACTAGGGTGCAGCTCCTTGAATGCTGTTTTTTATTTATTTATTATTTAATGATGGCCCCTCTACCGGTCTCTCCCCTCCTGTCTGTTATATACACACACAGGTGGTAATCAACACCATGTGTGGCTTCGGCGCCCAGACCCAGAAGTACGTGGAAGCCACCAAAACAATCTACCCGATGGGATGTGGAGACAGAGCCGTGGGATGGATGGAGTCTCATCTGCTGCTGGTGGGGGCTCTCGCTCTGGGGGTCAACCTGCCCATGGTAACCCTGAACCCAAGTTCACACCTTCTGTGGCTCCGTACTCACACACTTAATGGGGCATAAGCGGTGGCGGCCATATTCTGGGTTCCATCGATCCAGACCCCATTCATTTCTCCCATAGAGATTTCAACAAATATACATTATTTCAAGCCTATGGAATCAAGCCATACATACAGGATCCTGGTGAATAATGACCAGAAACCCTTGATTCTGTGAGGGGAAAAAGGGTATTTATTAAATAATAGTGTTTTATGGTCATGAATGATTCACCAGGATCCTGGATGGCTTGATTCTAGGCTGATTCTATAGGCTTACATTTTTTTTTAATAAATACTATTGGAAATCTCTATGGGAAAAAAATGAATGGGGTCTGAAACAGTAACCTATACAATAAAACATACACTATGAATCAAGCACTTATCGTTGCACTTGACATTTGCCCAAGAGTAGCCCTTCCTATACTTCCTATAGTTAGTTGTCCACCACCGCAGACGGTAACCTTGAACAACCTTCACAGCTCCTCACAAGCTTCACACCAATTATCTGGTAACCCTAGCAAGGTCAACATGGCCTTGAATTACCCCGGGGTTACCTCCAACACAAAAGGGTAGAGTTACTGTGCATTGCCTGCAGGAAATCTGCTCTCTCACAACAACCACACTGCACATGGGTCGATACAGCTATCAGCGAGGAATCTCACCACTACCCTGTCAACATATCGACATGCTCTCTAACCCCACCAGCTAGGACACCTGACAGCGTGTTTGTGTCAGAACAAGACAATCGCTAGGATCTTTATATCAATCGGACCTCGCCTCGAGCAACCATCAAACAAGCCTTCAGAAAACAAACATCAAACGGAGTTCGGACAACTCCCCGGCAACAACACGGCTCTCTCTGATGAAGCTCCACCTTCAACTCTTGCACCCTGGCCCGCGATGCGTTGCGTTTTTCACCACATCTCATCTCTCACTGCCTCAAATAAACCCTGCGCAGGCCCAGGCCGCTCAACAATCCACGCGCGCAGAGCTATAAGGGGACAGGAATTAACCCGGCGCACTTGATTTAGGTAGATGGAAAATGCCAACTGCACATCTCATTAACCACAGACGTGCTGTGATGCATTGTGAACTTGTAGATTGGATATTTATTTTACAACAAAAGTAAATATGGCATAATAGGTGACCGATTAATTTCTCAGACCGTGGTCCATTAGAGAGAAAGGGCGTGTTTAAATACATGAACCCTAACATCCCTGTTCTGGGGAACCTTTTGGCAAAGCTAGGTGAAAATATCCAATCAACAAGCTTACAACTCCTTGCAATGTGATGCAAAGCGCTGCACTGTATATGAGCTTGTATATCAGCTATTTTCGGCACTCATGGCTCTAAATATCCGCCAGTTGTGAAGCAGTCGTTTTTTCACTAGACCAGGCAGCTCACCTCCCGCCCCTCTGCCCCGCTCTCCTGCCCAGCACACACACACACACACACACACACACACAGCTGTAACATTGGTGGGGATATATAGCCTCTAATATTAGCTACACAGTACATTTCCATCTATCTTCCATTTATTGGTAAATTAGTTTACTTTGGACCGACACTGCCGGGTGGAAAACCTGTGTTCCAGTGTATCCGATGCAGTTAATCATTTAGCCACAGGCTCTTGTTAATAATTTCCAATGGTTCAGTAATGATCAAACGCAAGGACACACTTAACCACTTTCACCCTGCTATCCCCATTTTGGGCAAATCAATATTGTGACAGAAACATTACATTATGCACATCGCTCCTGCAGCTATTAAGATGACGCAATGTTATCTTTTGATTCAAACAGAGAACACATGTCATCCCTCAGCTACAACACAAGCTCTGAAGGACCTTGACAACAGTGTGTGTATATGTACCTCTCGTACAGTAGCAGACCCCCCCTGGGGGTCCCCGGACCTCTCGTACAGTAGTAGACCCCCCCTGGGGGTCCCCGGACCTCTCGTACAGTAGCAGACCCCCCCTGGGGGTCCCCGGACCTCACTTTGAGAACAACTGTTACCATGTAAATGTGTCCTTGTGTCCTCCAGATCGCCGGCATCGTGCTCTCCCAGATCCTGATCTCTCAGATCCAAGGTGAGATTAATTCCACCCTGTTGTAAGGAGAGCGAAGAAGAGAGCGAGAGAGAGAGAGAGCGTGGGACGGAGGGGGAAATCTGCACAAACCCAGCTGGCATCTGCAAGGACATCTTCATTGGTGTCTGGTGGAAACCTTGCATGTCCAAAGTTTATTTTTATTAAAATTGTGCAAATACAGTTATTTTACACTACTTTTGTGTAGGGTAGGGTGTTAATTTACAAAGAAAATAATGGAGTTATGAGGTTTCCGCCTGGCGGTAACATCCTATTTACCGCTGTGGAGCCGGCAACTCACACCCATATCTGGCATTCTTTGTCGCGCTCTCCCTGTAGGCAAAGCAGCGAGTGTGGTCCACTGCTTCACCGCGCAAATCTGAGTGAAGTAAAAAGGCTTCCATTCAAAGTAAAAAGTGTAATATTTATTGGATTGAAACATGCTTTTTGTACTAGGTATTTGAAACAAGGACTTTATCTCTGAAATGTTTTTATTTATATACCCTGATGTGATGTATTTTCCTAATAAAACAAGGCCCCGTTAAAATACGGTTTGTGATTTGTCATTGTGCAACACAAAAAATACCAGCGGGCAGAATTAAAACATACTAGCTAGCTTTAACGTCCTGATGTAGCACAGTGAAATATGAGTGTAGCCAATGGTGCTTATTCATACAGACATAACATTAGCATCAGCACAAAAACAAAGGCCTCACATAAAGCAAACACGTGTCATCATCCCGTACTATCTTTATGACCATGTTTTCCAATTCAAATCAGATCCGTGGCCTTGTGAGACTTCGCAGCGTCACGGTTAAGTCACGTTGTGCAACATAAAGTGTTCCAGTGTTGTCACAGTGGTTCTGGGTTCCTATACTCAGGCTGTAGTCTCTGAAGAGAAGACAGACTGGTGCCTCACACAGATTTCAAATGCTTCCACATTTCGTACAGAGTAGGGCTTTAAGCAACTAGGCGACGATTCAACGACTAGTACATCCACTAGTCGACGTTGCTGGTACTAGTTGACTTTTACATAGTCGACTAGTAAACTAGGCAACTATTCAACTAGTAAAAATCACTAGAAGTCCCTAGTACCCTAGTACAGAGCAACAGAAGCTCTGAAAATGTGAAGAAACCTCCTGTACAGCACAGTATATAACCTGCTGCTTAGCATAAAGGGAAACTGAAAAGTATGTCTTTTAAGGTTTAAAAGACCGTAATGACAAACGGATGACAGCCTCCGTTCTGCACCTTCAAGGCGTGTCGTTAAGACACTTTGGCAAAGCGAGGATTTCTGTAAATCAAATTACTCGAAGCGTGTGTATACAACCTGCTGCTTAGCAGAAAGGAAAACTGAAAAGTATGTCTTTTGAGATTTAAAACATATTTTCGAGGACGGAAATGACAAATGGATGACAGCTTCGGTTCACTAGCTTTCTTTCAAGAGGCGTATAGTTACAGACAGTTTGTGTAATAGTTGTCTGGCTTGGAGAGATTATACTTAAAGATGGAGTGCCTAAAACATGATCATCAGGTCTTATTGTTATATAAGGAGGTATACGTTTTTCAAAAAAAGTGTACAGTATTTGTTAAAATGTTGTTTTTATGTGGACACGCCCACCAGTTCATTGAGTATGCCTGGTTTGCCTGGTGGGTGGTGATGGGTGGCGATACACCTGAACTGAGGCCGCACCCACAGCTGTAGTTGTATGATAAAGGGCGAGGGGTTAGGGGAGGGGCTGATAGTGTGATGTCACTATATTACTGTTTATTTCATTGGCCCGTTTGACTGTCAAGGGTTCAGCCTCCAGGAAGAAACCCTAAATACAAAGTCAATACACCATTGCACATAAAAACTACTCCAGGGTGTCTAATGAAGTTTTGTGGCACTCCCTCTTTAAGACTCAAGACAGTAAGGCCCGCGGTGGCAAATCAATTTCCAAAAATCAAACACTATATAGTATATATATTGTACTTAGATTGTTTGGGGACGGTGAGTGGGAGGGCGATCACTGCATGCGTGTGGTTAGTCTAGTCGTGGAGAGCGTGGGCTTTCTGGATCAGACGGTCAGTCAGTGGGGAGCTACACTTCTGAGCGTCACGCTCCACCAGAAGGCATCTGGAGGAACACAGTAAAACACAGAGGAGGGACAACAATATGTGAAGACGTGACTGTGGGCAGAAAGACTGATTCATACTCCGTTGGCACTCCGGTGGGTGTGGGTGACTACAGTCAGCATGAATCAGACGTGATGCGATCAATAATTAAAAAAGGTACTGTCGATACAGCACAGCCCGGAAAATGTGTCATATTAAGTCTATTTATATTCATTTATAAATAAATAAATACAATGTGTTGTTTACTTACTGCTTGTGTTATGTTGGAGCGACATAAAAAAAATGATACCAACAAGCAAGGTTCGGCAACCACCGAATTGGCATTATACAGCAGCTTGTAAGGACGAGCTAACACTGATATTGAATGAAGTTTGAAAAGAGAGCACAAATACTGTAGAAGAAAGTAGAAAGAAGAAAAAAAAGCAAGAATGGCTTCTTTTCTGGGCGTTTACCTAGCCAGCTTCTGGTGGTGGCTCTTGTCTGACTTCATGGCCGCATGAATAAGTAATTGATTGAAGACGTCCCTCTGCAAAAACACAGAAGCGCAGCGGAGGCATTTGCAAAAACACTGAAAGCCCTGTCAACATGCAAGGCAGATCATGCTCTGGCCTTTTTTTTTTACTGTATGTACACACTGTGGCACCCATGGGAATTGTTTCCTGAACACACAATGCACAAGGTTGAAGGTTCCTTCAACATCCAACACAGACATCCATAATTCATCCCTCTGTATATTCCCACGCGTGTCGGGGAGGGGGGGGGGGTGCTGATTAGTATGCACTGTGCAGTGTATTCTTCACTTCTGGCCACTGTCCGAGCCCAAGTGTCCTACTTTCACAACGGGGACGGTCGGCGGGTTTTCGTGAGATCACAGAATTAGCTCACTGTAACAAATCTCTAGGGCTTAGTGGGTGTGTAATACTGTATTACTGGCTTACTGGAGCAGACTTTGCTTTGGTTTATTTTCGTTTCACTACCAAAGAGCGGAGATTAAAAAAAAACCCAGTGGATGTAGGGATCTCACCTGGGCGTCGCTGCCCCCTATCTGGGCCACGCGGTACCGGACGGGGTGGAGCAGGTCCACGGCGTGGCTGTAGTTCCCTTCGTGGTATTCCACCAGGGCCTGGCACACGGGAACGCCCAGGGCCTCCGCTAGCTGGTGCTGATAGTTGTCCCCAGGCTCTCTGTGAAGTATAAAAGTACAAAAGGAAAAGAAGATTGTTTTTCCTGGCATAGCAAAACCAGCACACACATATATGAAAGTCGGGCGGCGGCAGCCAGACCGCCTGGGAAGCATATAAGGTTCAGTCAAATTGTCATGTCAAACATTTTTAAATAGTGAAAACAAATATTGTTTTTCTGGCATGAAAGCACAACTACATAAAAGTCAGACGGCGGCCATAGCGGAATGAGGCAAGAGAGAGAAGCGTAAGGTTCAGTCAAAATGTCATACTCGGCACTTGCCTAATCAGAGTCTGGATTCATTTGAAGATGGCGAGTGAGGGGGAGTTAAGAATTCAGAATATCAACACACTGGTAGGGGAAAAAAAACCTCAACAGAAAAGAAGGCAGAGGAGAAGACAGTGAATTCAGCTGGGGGGGGGGGGGGGGGGGGGGGGGCTGTCGGGGGGGCATCAAGGTCACGGGGGCCTCAGGGATGTAATCTTCGAGGGGCAGAAGGCCGAACTGAGGGGTCACGACGGCCATGACCTTCACGCCCTGGCCTGCATGAAACTCTTGCCCCGCGTGTAAGACTCTGTACAAACTCTACTACCGCATGCATGATTTATCAACTATACCGTACAGCGTTCCGTCACTTCACCAGGAATATCCTGGTCGTTCAGCCTTCGTTATTTAATTCAGGTTCCAGGTGGTCCACAGCTAAATGATGGAGAGTTGCTAACCAAATGGACCCTTATAGTCCACTTTTTACTCGTAAAATGAAACCAAATGGTCCATTTGGTTTCCTGTTACGCTCTCAAGAATTAAATTATTGTTAAACATCTGCACTAATTCATTTTAGTCTTTACAGGTTTTATGTTGCTAGAAGGCTAGTTTGTTGTTAGCCAACTAAAGTCGGTCGGAGATATTAAATAATGTAATGACCGCGTGCGTGGTTGTTTGACCCCGACAGCAGCAGCCAGCAGGTAGGAAACGGGCCGCCCATCTACTGCAGTAGGAATCGGCCCGCTAACGCGAGCGTATAACGACGTGTGTGTGTGTGAGAGAGAGAGAGAGAGAGAGAGAGAGAGAGAGAGAGAGAGAATAGTTATACCATAATATAGCGAGAGAGAGAGAGAGAGAGAGAGAGAGAGAGAGAGAGAGAGAGAGAGAGAGAAAAGTCACACTCGGAGGAGGCGGCAGTGAGAGGAATGAGGTGAAACGTTACGTTAGTCCATTATCTATTTTATCCCCTTTATTCTGACCTCGTTTATGGTGAAAAGACTACTTGTTGCATTTCACACAACAAGTACTCAAGTAGGCTTAATAAATCCCATTTTGGCGAACTGAAAGAGCTCTAGCACTGTGCACTAAACACTCAAACACCAACTTTATACACTTGATGAAGATCTAATATAGGGCAGGCCATCACATCCAAGATGGCGCCGGTAGGCGTGACAGCCTGTGTGACCACAAGACTGTGTGACCTGGATTCCAAACTACTGTATAGCTACAGTAGTTTAGTCAGGTAGTAAGGGCATCACCATTTTAAAAACCAAATATAATTAGAGTTTTAAAGGCATGGACGAATGTAAGACTTTTTTTTAAGACTTTCATGTCCTGCAGGCACCCTGTCAGAGAAGTGGTGAACATTTCAGAATGTTGTAAAAGAAAAATGGCTGATGTCTCTGAGATTGACCACTTTTTACTAGAACATAATCTTCTTTGGGGGAAACAGCAGAGACTGCACGAGAACATGGGCAGTGAAAGTAGTTCTGTCATCCAACATTTGTTTTTTTTGTGCTCGTTACTTTGACGCGTAGCTATAATGCATTTTGTTGTCAACGGTTTTGACCTGACAGCGATGATTTGAGAAAGAATGTTTTTGCAGCCAGACTCCGGTTTCATCCCGTTTCAAGCAGTCAATCTCAGATCTGAACAGGCCTTGAGATGAATACCAAAAATGTGTTTAATCATTCAAAACACTCTTTAGTATTAGTCTTCGACTGAACTAAAGCGTTTCTATGAATCTTAATAAAGTCAATTATGAGGTTCAGAAGGGTGTTACCGTATTAAGTCGTCTGCGTCGCTCTGTCAAAGATGTCATAATCTGAGTGGGATCCTTATCCCTCTCAGATAAGCCCCTAAAATTGTACAGCATTAGTGCGTGTGTGAGAGTGTGTGCGGGTGCATGTGTGGCCAGTAGAGAAGGAGTACATGTACCACTACTAATGCTTTTTGAAATATTTATACTTTACTTTCATAATGGAAGTCTACATGGTCTCTGATCAGGCTGAAGCCTTGCCCACATTTGGAGTCCTACGTCATAGATACATCATCGATGACGTCACAGGCTGGTTTTGGCATTAGCCTATGGCATGGGTCTTCAACAGGGTGTCTGGGATTCCTAGGGGGTTCCCAGAGTTATATAGCAGGAGGGCCGCACATTTTTTTTGAGGGGCGCTAGCTGCTCCTATATCCAGCTTTTAGTGTTATGTTCACAAACTTCCCATTGACAATTAATGGAGAATTTTACGTCATAGTGTCTGAGCAAATAGGCAATAGGCATAGTGTCTATTTTATGTCATGATGATGTAAGAGCGCCCCTCGCTTCACACGGGTGTGATTTTCTTTTTACATTAACCACTTGGAACACTAGCATCGCTATTTTTGGGGAACGAAAAATAGTAGATCTACAAGCTCACAATAATAGAGCCGACCAAGTAAATGTACAAGGAGCCAAAGCTCAAGTTCACAAAGTATTGAAGTCTAAAAGTTGTTAAATTAATCCAAAATATTCATAGAAAATATTCATAGAAAAACACAGACGATACTATCTATCAGATAGATGGTTATAGATTCCATCTACTAACAAAATGAATCTGCAACACATTTCCTTCATCTCTCTCAGCCAAGGGATCCGTGGCCTGAAAAACATTGACCACCCCTAGCCTATGGCCAACGATTGTTAATGCCTCACACACCAGCAGAAAACCAAACTGCATCACACTGGAGCAAAATCAGGATTATGCAAAAGCTCTGCAAACACACTAAACCGTGGAGAAAATATGTAAAGGCCTGTCTGCAATGTGACGCAATTACATCTATGCAACGTCTTGATATCTGACTTTTCACTCTCCACGATGCGAGGAGGGGAGAAAAGGGTCCATTTTCACACACTCTCTGCATTAGATTAACTCTAGAATTGTACTGCTTTTAAAGAGCTGCTCTGTTGGCCTCAGAGGTTGCATCAGCCCCTGAACCCTGGTTCTGGTGACTCCCACCCAGAAATGACATAACAATGTCAAACATGACATTTTTGCTCAGCAGCGAATGCTTTTAAAAAGGCGGTGGGTATTCCCTCAGTGGCCCTGTGCTGTGTAGGCTGGGGGGACAGACTGCCTGTGGCCAGACCGCACACACACACACACACATGCGTCTCTCAGGGGACTGACGAAGATGCCTTGGCGAAGATGCCTTGGCCTCGGTGGCGCAACGCGGCTCCATGTTCTTCCTGCTTTCAAAGTCACTGTCCTCGTCTCTGCCTTGGTTTTCTTTTTTATGATTATTTTATAGGTAATACGTAACGTATTGTCGCCGCTGGGCATAAACCTCGTATCTCAATGTTTTATATGTTTCAAGAAACAATGCCCTACTTCCTCGCAGCTCTACTAGCTCACAAGCCGTCGCATTGTGAGCTAGTAGATTGGCTGTTTTTGAAGTGTCTGTGGGCTGTATAAATATTTAACCATTGCATGTAATCACAACCAACACTGCGTGAAAAGAGGAGTTAACGGGCAATTATGGGCACTGTATTTTGCCCGTAAACCTCAAGTTTAGCAGCATATACAGTTAATATACGGTAATATACAGGTGTGATGGTACATATACAGTTAATATACGGTAATATACAGGTGTGATGGTACAATTCGGGTGTTTACCGGAGTTTGTTGGAAAGTTTAACGGGAGTTTTCTGTAATATACACACCCGTATTCCATGCTTTTTGCGCAGTGCAAGAGCGTGTGAGGTACCTACATTTGATCCATTGGAACGCAGGTTATTTTTTTACTTATTTCCTGAAAAGTAACCGTTTTGGACATACAAGGTTTTCCACCCCACAGTGACGATATCGACCCCTATAGCCCCTCCGGGTGGGTCTTACGTAATGCGAGCCAGGGTGTCTGTCGAGGTGTGTGTGTGTGTGTGTGAAGAGAGAGACACTGTGTGTGTGCATGCGTGTGTGTGTGTGCATACGTGTGTGTGTGTGTGTGTGTGTGTGTGCGGATTTACCTCGCCACCTCACGAAGGCCGTCCAGCAGACGGCGGGCGGCGCCCGTCTCCTTGGCGCCCAGAGACGCCATGAGGAAGTGGACGTCGTTAAACAGGGTCACGTGGTCGTCATTGTGAGGCAGCGTCACCTGCTGCAGCTCCCGCCAGCGGTCCTTCACACACGCGCCTGGCGGGCACGCACGCACACCACACGCACGCACGACATGCACGCACACCACACGCACGCACGGACAGACACCACACGCACGCACGACACGCACGTGCCCCTCACGCACACGCATCACACGCACACACACAGTGCAATGAGTGCATGCAGTAATGCTGTACAAAAACAATTCTGACTTTCTAGGTCAAAATTATGAGAAACTAACTGTGAGAAAGGAATGAAGATAAACGGAATTCTGACAGATATAAAAAAGGAAAGAAATCTCACAATTCTGGCCTATTTAGTGGTAGAAATGGACTTCCCTAATCCACTGTTGCTCAACCTTTTCAGGCCGCGACCCCCCAAAATGATCATAATTGAACTGGGGACCGCCCAAAATAATCCCATTTGAACTGGGGTCCCCCCACACACACACCCTGACGTGCCATAAATGCATAAACATCAGACAGATGTCAATGAAATAAAATGTGATTGTTTGAGTGTAGATGCTTGTAGATGAGACTCACCCTCCATCTCCAGTCTGTAGAGCAGAGAGGAGGCGTCCACTGTGTCCAACATGGCTCCGCTGGACACGCAGCGTCTGAACAGCTTGGAGCATAATGACACACAACACACGGCTTTAACCACTAGTATAGCCTTGGCAATATTTATACCCGTTAAAACTGTGTTTTGACTGCACTTCCCACGAAGGGAGGGACTTTCGTAACGGAGGGGTGCCGTCTCAAGCGAACTTGAGCCACAAGAGACGTACATCACCGAGCGAGCAAAAAGCGAGCGAGTTGCCGTGTTGTTCGAGTTGCAACCTGATAGGCAGAGAATAGTAAATCCTACAATGAACAAACGGAGAGCTCCGTACCCCACTAACGGCCCTCACCCAATCCCTTCGGAGGGAAAGTCCATCCCTTCGTGGGTCGGAAAACTTCAGTCCAGACGTGCCTCCAGACTTGGCGCAGATCTGAATCCATTCGATTTGGCATTGGGAACCCGTTGCCTTGCCTTTGCTGATGTCAACCCCAGACAGGGTCGGCACCCACAACTTTCCACATGAATGGCTCTAGTCTAACCTCTACACCCAGGCGGCACTCACTCTGACTCTGACTACACTCATATCTATTGAAATTCTCCTGCACCACACTATCTCCCAGGCAGTCCAAAAATGCTGAAGGCTAGGTGAGTTTTTCTGTAGCATACCAGGTTTCTGGCACTACTTTCCCAATCCCTGTGCTACTAGTACTTGCTGACTCTCTCTTATTCCTAGAATTGCTACCATTTTTAGCTGCATTTCCCTTTTCTGTATCTGTCCATTACTGCTGTACTGTCATTGCCTGAATTTCTCCTGTGGGATAGCTACATGTTTATCTGTCTCTCTTTTAACCAAATTAACCCTATTGCGTCCCTATACTAGGGGCGAAATATGTAGTGTACAAGCTCACAACATGCCGAGGCGCGTTGCAAGCTTGTAGATCGGATTTTCGCAAGCATTGTGTATAGGGAGTAGGGACAAAACAAGATGGTGACTAGTACAGATCCCTGGGGGACTCCGGCTGCAATGAGTTCAAAAGCAGCTAACCACCGCCTCAGTACCAGACTCATGTCAACTGTCTGAACACAGGAAGTGAGTCGATGTATGTCAGAGATCCAGGAAGCCACATATGGCGCTTCTATTCTTAGCCAAATGAAATAATCATCACGTCTGACAGGCGACGCTGAATAGCTAGAAAGGTTTGAGCATGAGCTCAGTGGGGCTGCTGCTCTGGTGCCGGGGCAGCTTTGACCTCCATTTTGCTGGCGACAGAACCAAACATAACATTGCTTTTACTCCGGGTTCCCCCAGAGTGAGGGCAAAGTCTACAGTATATTCCAATTCCAGACAGGCCTGAGCATGCATAGGGTCGGAGATCGACTGACCTGACTGTCGTATATCTTCAGTGCAGCTTCATACTCTCCCTGTGGAGATGAATACAAATTTAATCAGATCAACATTGAAATTATAGCGACAAGATATGAAGACAATCTTGTGATCAGTGTTTCCCAACATGTGAGGATATTGCAAGTGTCAGTGACAATATCATGAATATGAATAACACACACACACACACACACACACACACACACACACACACACACACACACACACACACACACACACACACACACACACACACACACACACACACACACACACACACACACACACACACACACACACACACACACACACACACACACACACACACACACACACACACACACACACACACACACACACACACACACACACACACACACACACACACACACACACACACACCTGGGAAAGCTTACAATCATTACCTTCTCGATGAAGTACAGTGCCCAGTGCCAATAGTTATGACAAGCCAGCATGTCACACCCCTGGATGGAAAACGACATGTTAATGTTTTATTAAGTTGCTTTTTTCACACATTTAGTCACCCAGTGCCAAAAAGGAGGGGATGAGATATTTGCCCAGGCTCCACGCCAAGCTGAGGCTGATGAACAGAACACTTCAAAAACAGATCAGGCGTGGACACTTTTACCCACCAAAGCAAAACTGCTGCCGTTTTGGCACACCCAGATAAACCCCTATAAATCCAAAACGGAAGAGCCTGGATTTGACAAGCAGATAACGAGTCCCAGCGTTGACTGTGCCTCGGGGGGGGAAAGAGGAATCGTTGACAGAAAAAGGTGTCGTTGTGCCATGAAATGTACTCCGATCTGCCAGTGTAAAGTGTATTGGCTGTAAACATAACTAAGTGTACTTGCTGCCGTACAAGAATCTCCTGTAAATGATGACATAAAATCCGATCAATCATAATAAATCGCACCGTAAAAGATACTGAGGGAGCACAAAACTCATTTGGTGAGCCTGAATGAATCATCTAATGCGCTGCCTCTGATGGTGAGGACGACGGAGGGAAAATGAAAAAGAAAAACAAATTGCCTGCCAATCTTTCTCTGTTCTCTCCATGAACGCCAGGCCCTTGTCTGCCTCCCCTTTCATCTCATGGACGTGAGCCACAGTGTGGACAGACCAGGCGTCATCGGGGGTCATTTCAAGGCCCTGCAGCAGAGGGACAGAGACCCATAGAAGAGTGGATTGGAACAAGAGCATGTTGCCCCCAAAAAAGATCAATTTTAACACAGTGGTTCTCAGACCCTTTCATGTAAAGGACCCCGGCCGCGGAATCCCCTCTGAAAAGATTTGTGGCAGTTTATATGTGTTAAAATGCTTCTTTTTTTCTTTCTTAAAAAATAGCCATTATGGTTAAAGTGGTTCAAATGATTGTGATGCTACAGCGTATTAACACATTTTGCTGGGGGCCCCCTGATGGAACCCACTCAAGGATCCCCTTTGAGATCCACTGTCTTAAAGAGATAGTTCACCCCCAAAATTACTTTTTTCTCTATCGATTTACTCACCTCATGGAGACTTGGATTCTGAGTTTTTTGTCACATTCCTAAGCCAATCATTTGAGGAGACTCTTTGTGTCTCCATAGGGAACAAAGTAGGCTCTTTGTATATGTCCATAGGGAACCATTACATTATTCACTTAGGAATGCGACAAACAACAACAAAATAATCCATGAATTCAGGTCTCCATGGGGTACTATAAGGCAAGGCAAATATATCTTGAGTACATTAAAACAACAAGGCAATTAAAAAAACCCATTAAGCATTGAGTAAACAAGACACAGAGCATTAAAACAAGTGTAAAAGAAACACAAAAGAAAACCTCAGTAAAAGGCAGCCGTAAACTAGTCTGAAAGGTCTTTAAAAGCAAAGTTATTTTAAATCATTGATTTAAAAGTACCAAGAGTTGTAGCAGACTTGCAGTTTTCGGTGAGTATTTTATGGTATAAAAACGTAATGACTGTCCCAGATGAACGGACAGGTCTGGATGGTTCATTATAATGTAAATGACTGTCCCAGATGAACGGACAGGTCTGGATGGTTCATTATGATGTACTGACTGTCCCAGATGAACGGACAGGTCTGGATGGTTCATTATGATGTACTGACTGTCCCAGATGAACGGACAGGTCTGGATGGTTCATTATAATGTACTGCACCGGTTCAGAAATGTATTTTGGCCCAAACCCGCCCAATGCTATTTTTCCCAGCCCAATGAGTTTTAAAATATCCCAATTGGGAGGAGAACTGGCAAACTGAGCTCAGGTATGTATTTTGGCCCTAAACCATTCGATGCTTTGTAAAGCAACAGCAGTATTTTGAAATGAATTATTTGACAGACTAGTGCTAGTGTTGGAACTGGAGTCATAAATTATGTTCAACTTTTTTAGCATTAGTAAGGAATCGAGCAGCTTTTTCCAAATATTTTTTGTGTCAATATAATATAGTGTAAAGGGGGCGCGTCCAGACTCTTGTTCAACAAAGATGGCGATAGCAAACATTCTTTGTTCTGTACTTATACATACAGTTGTAGGGTCCTTAAACCAGAAACCTAACCGCAAGCACGGGAGCAACGCATGTTCGACCACATGTCCGACCGTTGTTTCCCCATGTCGGTCCGTTGGTGTTTCTAATCGGCATGCGTGCATCCCTCTCTCTAGGTTTGCAATGAGGACGCTTCAAGGGTTAAACAGTCAAACTTAAATGTTCACAATAATGAACTAAAATGTTCCTCCTTCAGGGCATCGAGTTAAAGGTAAGTATTAGTAAGCATAGGATCCACCCGGGGACTCACAGGTATAGTTTAATATTACTTTAAAGTCACTTTTCACTCTGTGGGGGATTTAGGGGAAAAGCTGGCTCGCCAAAAAAAGAATGTTTGGCGAGGATGAAAAGGTTTTATACCGCCTCAGAACTCGACTCAGAGTTTTGAACGCTCGCCCCGCCCCACTCAGTATTCTGCCTACTGTAGCAACACTGCAGCTCGCTGAAGCATTGTATACAACGCTGCAGCATTTGATAACCTGGCTGGATCTTCGCTGTTTATTTTCATCATTCTCCAGACGTGCTTTGACATTTCTGTAGGAAATGTAGTCATTTCTGGCAACAGACAACGTGGACAAAACGTGTGCCATATCTCTCTCCATTAATTACCATCTGGTTGTGTTTGTAGTCGCTTAGAGAGGGGATAAACGCTTAGACGACCTTCCTTCAAGACTGTCCCTCGAGTGTCTGACCAGACAAGCATGATGTTCGGCGAGTTAGAAAACCTTTGAGGTGCAAGAACTAGCGAACAAAGTTTTGAAAGGCACTGCAGAAGTTGCTGACGTCATTTTATTCTTATTGACCTACCCTAGACGAACTATTGTGTTCGGTTGGAGTACGCTGCAGTATTTAACACGTGGCGGCCGTGGTTCACAATCTTAAAGACACTTACTCTACTGAGGATAAATGCATGGACACGTTTTCTTTCTCCAAATCTTTTAACACACTTCTCAATTATTCGTGGCAGCCAAATAAAGTCTTGGAATTGCTTGGAATGGCTGCCCTAGACAAAGTTACACTACTTCCAATAAACATTTAGCAGGGAACAGTCAGACCACAGAGATCTGAGTGAATGGTTTATGGTTGGACTTTGACCACAAATTGTTTATTGTGCTCTGGCCATTGAGTCAGACGGAAACAAATTGCACTATCTAGTCCCAATATGAGAAACAGTGCTCAACACAGTGTGATGGAAAAGAGAAAAGCTCACCTCTTTGGCAATCTTTTCAGCCTGGTCATAGAAGTGAGTCTCCATAAGCCCGAAGGAATACAGTCCTTTCAGGTAGCTGACAAGCAAACACAATAAATCTTGTCAAGATATACGGGGCCGTAATTTCGTTATTCGTGATGACATTTGAGATCTCTTGACAATGACAATAAGCATGCATTGATTTTGTGGGGAGGCACACTCTTCCAGCAATCACATAAAGACAGAGACTTCAATTGTGTTTTGTTTCTTAAGTCGATACGAACATTACACGAAACCGTGCTTCATGTTCAATGCCAACACCCCTGACCTTTCATCACACTGATCATGAGTCTCCAGAGGTGATTACTGTCAAGGGAAAATCAATGTACTGTACAAAATGGGCCTTTGTTTATGCAATGGATGAAGTCACAGCGATGACACAGACAGCTGAAGTTATCGAAGTGGGAGATCATAAAATCCTAATGTCCATTCGGTATGACCACATCATCCGTAGGGGCGTAACAGTTTGTTTTACTCGATTATAAAAAACTTTTATTTTTTTTGAGTAGCACTGTTTGAATATTTTCATTTACAAATGTGCTTCTTGATTATTTGATTAATCAAAATCGCTAGAATAATTCAGTGTAGTTACAGCCCTACTCATCAGTCAACTAAATATATGGTACCTTCCTACACCTTCCTATTCCTATATACCAGCAACCCTCACACAACCACTTCTTCAACACCGTCCTTCTTAGAAAACCATTCACCACGTTCAACCATGTCATTTATCATGTTGGGCATGTCATTTATCATGTTGGGCATGTCATTTATCATTCTGGGCCTGACATTTATAGGCGGGTTGCAGAGAGGCAGCAGGGGACGCCCGGGTTCCATTTTCCTGGGCACATCAGCCAGCTCTGACTGGGAGATCCTGACACTTCAGTGTGGAGATATGACAAAGGTGACCCTACGATTAGTGTGAGCTAAATAAACACTTGTAGTGCCATTGAGAACCATCAGTATGTTCACACACCACTCATTCCTGTTTGATTACTTCTGTTCTTCGCACTTGATTTATTCTCAGAATATTTCTTGTTCGGATACTGGAACACGCTGTGAGACTTAATAAGGATACTGGCTTTAGTTTCCACCATTGTAAACAAAGGAACTGTGCACAAGCTGAACCTCTACAAGCCTGTCAATCATGTGAGCAGTGCACTCACATGATTGACATTGGGTGGAAACCAGCTTGCATGGACAAATCCGTTCCTTTTTATTATTTTATATTTCAATTTAAAGTTTGTAGAACTGCTATTTTCACAACTTTGTCTTTGACACAGATACGAGGTTTAATTCTGCCCAACAGCAATGATGTATTCCATTTCATAACACCTTTTAAAAACATCAAAAGACATGAAACGACTAGCACACAAACTCCAAGGATAACGGGGCAAAATATCCACATCACGCACAAAAACAAACGCTTACATGTTTCAGCAAAAAGCCTTTCTCAGAGTGTTGACGGTTACTCAACCAGACGATGAGAGGAATTACCTGATGTACCCTTTTCAGATGTTTTCCGAATTATGTTTACTGATTCTTTATTTGCCGATTATTTTACTCCACTGAGAATACCACCGTTGAACCTTTCATCTTCGTTGCTCCTTTTATGTGGAATGGGGCCAGTTAAGGTGGTTCAGGCATCTAGTATGGATGTTTCCTGGACATCCGGGTTATACATCCACGCCTGCCTTGGAGCGCCTCAGGATCTCTCAGTTAGAACAACATTAGAGCTTATATTATGTGGCACAGAAAAGAGAAGACTGGGATTCTCTGCTGAAACTGTAACCTCCACGACACAATTCAGTAGAATCGGTAGAGGATGGATGGATGTTTGGATGGATGGATGGATGGATGGAAGGAAGGCCAGACGGATTGCTTTCTGGCTCTTGATCACAAAAGTCTTATCTCCCGTTTAGAGCATTGTGTTTTAGCTTGCTTCGCGTCCTACTTATCGGAGAGATGTTTGATCTAGGGATGCACCGAAAGGGAAATTCTTGGCCGAAACCGAATACCGAATATAGGAAACCGAATACCGAATATGATTAATATATTTTTTTTTCCTACATTGCTCTGTCATGGCCGCACCTTAAAGCTACCTGATTATGGCAAAAGACATGATTATGGCAAAACTTAACTTAAATAATAATCACTATGGGTCCATAAAACATTTATCCTTTAGGGATTTTGAGCGGATCACTGTCTGACGATGCTGCGTCTTGTACTTTTCAGTGATGTGTCTCAGTTTTTTTCACTGTTTTGTACTGTGCCGTTGTTTTTTTTCTCCTGTATTTTAGCTATAGTGAAATTTGGTTTCAATAGTGAAGTTTGGTTTTTATTTTCCTGTACAAACTTTGAGTTTTGAAATGTGCTATATAAAGGGATTGAAAACCAACCTCAATGTGTCCTGGCAACAGTTGAAACACAGCAGTGCATGTCAGGATGTTCTGGTCCATATAGCTATACTACAGTACCTGAACAGAGGCATGTGGGGCTTCCAGTGAGGCAGAACCCGGGCCACAGAGTCCCTCATCTGGGTCTGGGCTCCCATGTAGAAGTACCCGTCGTGAGCCAACTTCAGCGCCAGCAGATCCGTAGGGTGCCCCACCAGGATCTCCTCCCATGTGTCACAGGCTTTGGGGAAACTCCTGCGACAAACAACGCCGTTAAAGCCGTTAATGTTTTTGTTGAAAATAGCAGACGACGGATACGTTTTGCTCCGCTTTAAATCGATCAATAATTAATTTCGATCGATCAAATTCAATTTACATAAGCCCAAATCATGCATGCTTCTGTATACCGTTTCATCGATTCTACTATCGGATGTCTTTTTCATAGATCAGAAGGTTTAAGGAAATTTAAAGTTTTTTAACTTGGTTAGTTAACTGCTACCAGAAACATCTAATGACCATTCACCGCATTTATCCGACACATATATTATATTATATTCCCCAAAATACCCATCATCAGCAGATCTAAAAGCTCACAACGCACCACCATGCAGTGCATTGTGATCTTGTAGATCTGCTATTTTTGCCTTTGTATATTAAAGTAAAGTATAACATATGTATTTCTTTGGTTAAAACATGTATTTAATTTTGTTATAAAGTTAAAACTCTAAATTCTGATAGTAATCATTGCAACAGAGTGTTTGTTCAGTTCGAGGGGCCTCCCCACCTCTCCAGCTCTTTAGTAAATGTGTTTCAGTTCCAATTTTCTCGGGTCACTTCATCATCACTTCCAATTTCGTTTATCCTACAATCTGTAGTTATCTCTCCTGACTGGATGAAATTGGTGAACCAAAAAGAAGAAGAGTACCGCTTAATAGTTTGACTGCTGGATAAAAACATCGCAATCCCCATTTGACTGCCTCGTTTTTCACTAAACCTTTGAAGAAACACCGGGCCGACATCATCGTTCCATTTCATGAAAATCCGCCCATGTGTGATCCTTTGTAGTCGTGTTGAAAAATAATCCAAACATCCGATCAATAACAGAGAGCGTAGGACAGGGCCAATCATAGCGCGCCGCCATTGTCATTGGAATGCATTGGGCCTCAATTTCCCAGAAGCCTCAGCAAGCCAGTGCGACTGAAAATGTTCCGGGTGTCACCTATCCCACTCTGTCTGATGGAAACCCTGTAACTAAGTCTTAAAATGTATAAAAAATGAGAAGTAAACAATGAAAACATAACTCGTGGAACTCGTTACTGGGAGGGAAGCTGTTCTACATCAATTAACTCGGGAAACTCGTTAATGGGAGGGAAATAACTCCCAAATGTTGTGGACTGCAGACCTGTAAAGAAAATAAATCCAAGGCACGTCTTTGATGACAAAATAAATTAAGGATTTATTCTGAATTTCTGACCAACGCATATCGACCTAATAAGAGCTTCATCAGGGTCTCAAATTGGTATCCCGACTTGGAAATGCATTTTCTGTGTATTAAAGAACTGGAGTGACACAGAGACCCCCGTTACTGAACAAACACTGTACTGTATATCAGAATACATAGCTATTTAACAGAAAAAACATACATCACGTAGTGCACCTTTAACTGCTTAACTGTACTGCAGAGCAATAGGCGTCCAACGCCAGCGTATCAGCATGTTGATCTCTCTAGATGGAGCTGAAATATTGCCTTTCTTTTCCCATGGACAATACTGTGAGATCAAATGTCTTCTCCATATAATATCAGAGTACTGCTGGGAAATAAAGATGTGGGGAGGTAAAACGCTAATATTACCTGCCAGTCGGTGCAATAATAGATTAAATAGATAAATCATTTGAGGACATTACATCTACCGATTGATATGTGATCTTGCTTTAATATAACATAATAATATAGCATCCTATTTTCTGTGTAATTGGTCAAGTCTGTCCGTGGCTTTTGTAAATACCGGTGTTGCACCAATGGAATGAATTAACAAGAGCTTGTGACTCATTGGATCAATTGGAACACAGGTTATACATTTTTTCTTTAGGCCTATTTAGTTTTTACATTTCCTGAACATTGACAGTGTCGTACCCTTTACAGAAGTGCTCCATCGCTTTAAAGCTCAAAACGCACCAATGATTCCATGGAACTACTTTACAAGCAATAATGTTCCATTGGTGGATGTGGTTGGCCTTAAAACAGTTTTGTTGCAAGGAGTTGCGACCAGTTGCATTGGTGCGGTTTGGGCTTAACTCTTTTGGCGAAGTACGAATATTCGTATGCCCCAGCTATTGGACATTATCAGCCAGGTACGTACATATTCGTACCCCCCATATACTCCATATATGAAGTGGTTGAGCCCCAAAGCAACTTTTAACATTGGTCCGGTTGCTATACAACGCCTCCGCCACCACCAGCTATGGGATCCTTACTTACAACTCCTCTCCATTTACCTCGGTTACAAGGATTTTCAAAGCTCCATAACTTGGAAACTACCACCCAAAGCTCGGATGTCATTTGTGACTTTGTCTTGCATCGACATGTAAACGTTTCTGGCGAGAGGTAAACAGTGTGCGCTAATGCTAATGATAGCCAATGGTTACAGTGAGAGTGTGCAGGGGGATACAGTGGGGATGAAAATGATCCTCTTAAAGTGAACGCAGGCGCTGGCACAGCTTAACTACACTAATGATACCCCCTGGCACCTAGCGGCACAGAAATAATTAACATGCAGTCTCTCTCTGTGTGTGTCGTACCTTTTAGAGTGGTTCCCAAAATTTTAAGCATGCGACCAAAAAGGGATATTATATGTTTGCCCGGGACGCAAACTAGTAAAAATAGCAGATCTACAAGCTCACAACGCAACCCAGTGTTTGGGAACCAGTGCTTTAGACTAGAGTGTGTAAAGTGTTCCATGGCTCTAACATGCAGTCTGTCTCCGTGTGTCCTTTAACTTGTCTTAGACAGCATTTTATGTAGACTTAGATGGCAGTTTATGTAGACTAGATTTTATGTAAACATAGCACTATATAGTACTCAGTACTGGTCTATATATGCAGTTTCATTTTATAGATACTCCACTCCACTTACGTTCTTAGCTTACGTATGATTCATGATAACTACTTGTACGTATGTATTGCCATGCTTTTTGTTCTTGCTTAATGTAAGTCGCTCTGAATTAAGAGTGTCTGCTAAATGCCTAAATTGTCGTACCCTTTAGAGAAGTGCTCCATGGCTCTAACGTGCAGTCTCTCTGTGTGTCGTACCCTTTAGAGAAGTGCTCCATGGCTCTAACATGCAGTCTCTCTGTGTGTCGTACCCTTTAGAGAAGTGCTCCATGGCTCTAACGTGCAGTCTCTCTGTGTGTCGTACCCTTTAGAGAAGTGCTCCATGGCTCTAACGTGCAGTCTCTCTGTGTGTCGTACCCTTTAGAGAAGTGCTCCATGGCTCTAACGTGCAGTCTCTCTGTGTGTCGTACCCTTTAGAGAAGTGCTCCATGGCTCTAACGTGCAGTCTCTCTCGGGGGGTGAGGAGGTGGTCCTGGGCGGAGGCCAGCTCCACTGTAGTCTTCACAGCGCTGGCCAGACGGTCGTTGAGACGCAACGAGCTGCTCGTCCCCGCAAGCTCCAGTCCGGTGCTGATCACATGTCCCATCACTGCAGGCAGGTACAGGAACACACAACACAACGCCTTGCATTTTACACTGCAGTAAACATTATGGTACTGTAATAGAACCTCAGTCAAAACAAATAACCCGAGGTTATTATAAAAGGACACCCTGAAGGCCTGCAGTGTCAAAAGTTGTGGTCGAGATCCAGTGACTTGGGAGGCCGATGACGCCCAACACCGCTCCAACTATCGCTCTGCAGTCAAGTATGGGTGTAGCAGAGTCTGAAAAGTGCCCAAGTCTATGAAGCCAAACTAATGCGACAGCTCCGCAAGACCAGAACTATACCGGTCATTCTGTGGGGGGTCGGCCTCATCAGCCATCTTCGCACCCACAAGACATTTTGAAGACACTTGGTCATCTTCGCAAGCGAGGGACGAACATAATTCATCTGTCTGTCCCTCTCTATCCATAATGATAAAATTATACTTCATTTTACAAATAATAAAGAGAAACAATTGTGCACAACAATAATCAGAAAAGATTAATACATGGCAATAGGAAAACATATCCATCTATCTTTCTTTTTACATCGGTTATTAGCATTTAGGAGGTGGATGGAAGACAGGTGAGTGTGCATTCTATAACAGGAAACAGCAGGTGCAGGTGCTGTACCCGAGTACCTCTGCACCCCGCAGCACATAAAGTAGGTTATGTTAGCTAAATGATGGCACCATTAGCATGAGGTGAGAATGCGCGCCTATGGTATGTATGTCACTGCACAGCAGTACAGCTTAATCACATCCAGTGGCTCCTTTAGCATATAGGTCTGGTCTAGATAGATACCCTGTTACAAGTCAAAGTCCTGCATTCCTTACTGAAGTCAAAGTGCAAAAGTATTTGCATTATAATATATGTAACAAACTAAAAAGAAAAAGAATAAAAAGAAAAGAAAAAGCAAATTATATATATAGGCCAGCTCCACTGTAGTCTCCAATGGTAATTCACTCTTTTTTAAAGAGTGAATTACCATTTCAGAATCATTATATAGGCCATCATGTTAGTGATCATTAACCAAGCTATTCTAAAATAGCCGATGTACAAGCTCTGCTATTTTCAATAAAATAACAAATAAAGCTGTGAAATAATTGTAGTGGGAGTAAAAAGTACAAGATTTGTCTCTGAGATGAGATGTAGTGGAGCAGATGTACAGTATAAAGCATCGGAAGACGGACATACTGAAGTCAAATGAAAGTGCCACGAAATTGTATCCCGAGTACAGTAGACTTGAGCGAACATATACTTAGTTACTTGACACCACACTGCATGCAGTTTATAGCGTTCTCACTTCTCTCCTGTCTTTTTGGCATGGACGGAGTCGACACGAGACAGAAATAACTGCAGAGTGTGAGGACTGCAGCTCAGACAGGAGAATAATGTGAAGGTGAGGAGACCGGCAGTCATAATGATCCCCACTGCATGAAATGGGAATTCATTCTCTGGTCCTAGTAGAACTGCTGCTGACAAGAATGGTCTTTGTTAGCACAAGCACTTAACCAGCAGTCTTATGCACTATATCACTGCTTATTACCCCGTCAGTTTGTCATTATAGGTTAGTATAGTGCTGGGCAATATATTATATCCATATCAGGATTTTAGACTATAGAAATCACCTGGGACTTTGGTTTTTGCAATATCAGGATATGACATAAGTTTAGTCTTTTCCTGGTTTTAATCACTTAACCCTGCAAGACCCGGATATATTTCTACTTGCAAAAAAGAGATTTCAGCCTTTCAGATAGTGTTGTAGGAGTACTTTGAGAGGAAAATATGTTTAAAAATAAATTAAGCAAAAAGATTATTATTTTTTTATATATTTGAACAAAATCTGCACACCAGTGAGCAGAATGCTGCTCCCATCATGGGTATAATTTATTGGTAATGTCAGACCTTGATATATTTGAACAAAGAGAGAAAAAAAAGGATATCATCATCACAATAATTATTGTACGTCAATATCGATCTTTTGGTAAAAAACATATGTTGTCCCCATCAGTCAGGAGTCACCTATTTATAGTTCTGTACAGAATACTGTATGTAAAAAACGTTCACTCTGAAAGAATATATACCTATTCAAAGATTTGTATTTTTACGATTTTTCAAAACTAGCAGACCTACAAGTTCATAGCGCGCCACTCGGTGGCACGCTATGAGCTTGTAGATCTGCAATTTTTCAATAGCTAAAGTATAACAGAATGCTTGAAACACCAAAAATGGGTTAAATCCACTGCCTCTCTAGGCCACGCCTACATTCCCACAGTGCAATTCAGGCGGCTACTTAAGCAGCCTCAGCTCACTTCTCTTTCTCTCTGCTGCGTGAAAATGTCCCCCACCTCCCCGGCCTCCTCCCTGTAGTTCTTAGTCCAGGGGTTATGGGATATTATCGTATTGTTTGTGATTGTGTTGAATCATGTGTTGATGTGTCATTACTGTGTATTGTTCATGGATTATTGTATCTTTGGCTCTGCTCTGGGGGGGGTTGTTGATATCAGAGCTGTGTCTTGGTGCACAGATAATCGGCGATATCAATGTGATATCAGACCTGTGTCTCGGAACGCAGATCATCCGATATCACATGAGCAGAGCCACACCGCCATACTAACATGCAATAGTTTTGCAATACATGGTCTATGGTCAATCTGAGCCGAAGTGTCTCAATGAATTAGGGTTAGTCTAATAATGACATTCCCTCTTACCAAAGTGTGGACCCGCTGCCTTGACTGTAGAGTACTTGATTTGATAGGAGTCTAATTGCATTCCCTCTTACCAAAGTGTGGAGCCTTGACTGTAGAGTATACTTGATTTGATAGGAGTCTAATTGCATTCCCTCTTACCAAAGTGTGGAGCCTTGACTGTAGAGTATATACTTGATTTGATAGGAGTCTAATTGCATTCCATCTTACCAAAGTGTGGATCGGCTGCCTTGACTGTAGAGTATATACTTGATTTGACAGGAGTCTAATTGCATTCCCTCTTACCAAAGTGTGGATCGGCTGCCTTGACTGCAGACATGCATCCTTCAACCCCTCCCATGGTCTCGTCATTACGCCAGGTGACATACTGCATGGGGAACACAACTCAATCAAAGCCTATTCATTGCCACCTTTATGTAATAGTGTTATAATAACAATACATTTTACTTATAAGGCGCCTTTCAGGGCACTCAAGGTCGCCGTACAACATAACAATAAAACGCAGTCAAAAGCAAAAAGCAGACAATAATGTATAGCTTGCAACTTAGTTATTGTATTGACTATTGTATTGTTTGTATGAGAGAGTTAGAAAGAGCCTGTATACTACTAGTATTAGTGTATTCTGTGACCCCAATCTACACTGTCAAACAATCATCAGTGTTTATTTAAGAAAGGGGAGGAACGAAAGAGAGTTCCTGTTTTGTTATGGGGTTTTTTTTTTTTCAGATTGGAGAATGAGCATGAATATCTCGGACAACATGACCTGGGAAATAAACACCACTGCGCTCCAGAAAAAAGGTCAACAGCGACTGTACTTTCTGAGAGTGCTCAGGAAAATGGACATAATGGAGAGTGTGCTCCTGTCCTTCTATACCGCTGTTCCATCGAGTCAGTATTGATCTAGGCCCTAGATCAATACTGACTAGGGCATCTCCCTGTGGAGCTGCACGGCGGCAGAAAGAAAGTCCCTTCAGGGGGTCATAAACACGGCCCAGAGGATCATGGCATGTCCCGGTGTCCCCTTCCATCTCTGGAGGACCTCTACAAAAGACATTGTAGCAGGAGAGCCAACAGTCTCCTCAAGGACCCATCCCACCCAGGTCATCACCTGCTGCAACTCATGCCCGGCCTCAGGGAGGCGCTATAAAGTCATCAAGGCAAGGACGAACAGACTGAAAAATAGTTTCTACCCCAGAGCAGTCATAGCACTAAACACTTGACACTAGACACTAGACACTTGGGGCTGTATTTTGCGTGTCTTAAGTACCAGGTCTTATTCCCTAACTAGAGTAAACTAAAGATCTGGAGGCGTGATCAATGCCATTTGGCTATTCTGAGTGGCCAAAGAGCATTGATCACGCCTCCAGGTCTTTCGTTTACTCAAGTTAGGAAATAAGACCTGGTACTTAAGACACGCAAAATACAGCCCTTGAACTCTGACACTTGATGGACTAAAAGGACTTACTGTGCAATATGCCTTAAATGTTTGTATTTTATATAGAGCATTATGTATTTTGTTTTAAATGCACTGAGCTGGATTCTGATTATGTGAGACGGAGACGGAGACAGACAGACAGACAGACAGACAGACAGACAGACAGACAGACAGACAGACAGACAGACAGACGTGTTAAAGGGTAAGAAGACCAGGTTTGGGTTGTGTAGTTACCTTGCCATGATGTAACTCCAAATGTGGACAACAGATAATAAAAAAGAAAACACTCCAGTGATTAGAAATTGATCATTCAAAATATGCTCCTCATTGACTTACATTGTGCACTGAAACAGCTCTCAAAGTCACTCTTTTAGTGCGTAAAAAAACAAAGTTGATTCAGACAATATAGAGTTGATTTTGCCATTTTTATTAGGACGAAACCCCGGACTGGATCCGGATCCAGATCTTCAAATAAAAGTAAAAATAGGAAGTTAACATTTTTTGAGTTTTGGTGATGCTCTATATTGTCTGAATCAACTTTGTTTGTGTTTGTTCACATACTAAAAGAGTGACTTTGAGAGCTGTTTTTTTTCCTAAACACTGGAGCAATTATTTTTGATTTCTTGTCCAAATTTGGAGTTACATCATGGCGAGGTAACTACACAACACAAACCTCTACAAAAGTGGTCTTACCCTTTAAGTTCATCAAGCTGCCTGCAGGTGTATGAGGAGGACCTTTAGTACTCTACCTGGGTGAGAATGGCATCATAGATCTTGCAAGCCTCATTACTGCTGGTGGACAAGGGAAGACCTTCTGACCTCCAAGCCTGTGAGCAGACAACACATTGACTTCACTGTACGCCCACCAACAGCAGACAAAACATTGACTTCACTGTACACCCACCAACAGCAGACAAAACATTGACTTCACTGTACACCCACCAACAGCAGACAACACATTGACTTCACTGTACACCCACCAACAGCAGACAACACATTGACTTCCTATCTACAAGCTCACAACATGTGAGTTTGTAGGTCAGGCGAGGCGGGGCAGAGGTAGCCAGAGCCCAGAAACTCATGAAAAGCAATAGATTCATGTTTTTTATGTTCCCACATGCCCATGGTATCATTCATGCCCTGGTAGCACTACCAACTTGGTAGCTTTCTACCTGTTCCCACCACTTTTATATGAAAAATAACCAGAATTATCGTGCTTTATTCATTTTCATATCCTTATTTTATATATATATATATATATATATATATATATATATATATATATATATAAATAAATCTCGTCAAATGGTGGTCCGTGGCACAAATGCCGAATAAATAATGGACCGTCACCTCGATATGAAAAGGGTTGAAAACCACTATTGAAAACTATATTGTGTCCAAGATAAAGTCACCTCAGGAGCCTGTCAGTCAAATACATTGTTCATTCAAATTAATTGAGAAACCCGTGTGAACATTCCCACCTCAGAAGATCACACTTCTTGAGAAAGCATGGTGTTTCTTTCTTTCCGTCGACGTCTGCTCTCGGCAGGTTATCGCGAACAACTTCCGATTGAGACGTGCATGTGCTCTTACACCTTCACTGAGTGAGACAAAGGGAACTAGCAGGGTTGAGGAGATGACTAATGAAAGTAAATTGGGCATCACACTGTGATGATGTGGACAGTGGAGCAGACTCCATGTTTCATCTGCAGGGGGGAGGAAGAAAGGCTACATTTGCAGGCAATCAAAAAGTGTCATCGTATGTTCTACCTCAATTTATCCGAACCCTTACTGTGACTGTAACAGACTGTACTTAAGTACAGTACAGTACAGTACACTCTGTCTCGATCCTAAATACCGGTAGTTAGAAAATCACAGAAATGGGTGCAAGAGTAGGGCCAAAACTGGTCCCGGACCCCCTGTGGAAGACCCTTGGTATTAGCTACTACTCATTTTTGTTATCAGAGCCCAGCTGCAAAAAACTTTTATGCTTAAATTATGAGCTAATTTGACATTGTTCTGCAACATAGTCTACTTGCCAGAATGTGAGACGTTTTGACTACCCTTTTTTATGTTAGAAATGTTGAGTATGGGTCCCCAGCTTTTAGAAACTGCCGGATGCTAACTTGCATATGTTGGGAAATGTTCATAATTTGCATAATAAGCATTAGTTTTGCACAAGAAAACACTCCTTGGGCTAAATCTGGCCATAGCCAGTTTTTAGCCGAATGAGTGTTTTTCGTGCAAAACTAATGCTTATTATGCTAATTATGAAAATTGCCCAACATATGCAAGTTGGCATCCGGTAGTTTCTAAATGCTCGGGACCCATACTCAATATTTCTAACATAAAAAACTCTAGGGTACTCATAATCCGGGTCCGGGTTCACAATTAGGGTTCTGAGTACTGAGATGAGTCCGGGGGTCCCGGGTGAAGAAAGACCCCAGCCAAAAGTCAGAAAAGATTATTCTGGCTACTTTAAAAGTGTAAGAAATCAACTTAGAATATTTTAAAACCTACAAAACACTAATATTATGAAAATCGGACATTCATTGTCTGGCATACTATAAAGGGATGGGGGTCGGGGAAATTTTAACCCCATCATTTTCTGACAGTTTGGTCCCTATAAAAGCCAAAACAGCAAAAAAACAAATTCAGCAAAGAAATCCTACGGAAGTTCATCACTTGCATGGTCTCCTAGACCTAGATCATCAGGGGTATTCTGGTAGTCCTTCAATCGACACATTTGGGTGCACTTCAGTCCATTTACAATGCAAGCACAGTCTGGAGCACTTGCGGTAGTCTCAACTGAGCACATTTAGCACAGATTCTGGATCAGGTAATCCTGACCTCCTTACGATCATTGTGCAGGAGGATGCTAAACGCACACCAGTCTTGGTAGTGGTGCCAGCTCACGGCAGAAACATCTAAAGAGTTAAGTCTTAAAAAGATAAAATAGTGGCCGCACACACTGATAGCCAAAGTGCAGATTATTTATTTGGATGCAGAGTAGAATAGAAAGTAGAAACCAACGTTTCGGAACTGCCTTCTTCAGGGTATTATCATTGCCAACAATCCACTCTGTCTCTCTCTGTCTCTCTCTCTCTGTGTCTGTCTCTGACTCTCTCGCTCTGTCTCTGACTCACAAAGTGCTGAACAACAAGAGCATAGAACATATCATACATCCAAAGGCAACAACCAAATCACAGAATAATGGCACATCGGTGAAAAACATATAAACAGGTGAAAAAATACATCAGAAAATACAAATAAATCACAACGATAAAGAATTCAAAGCATCTTTGTAGAAACGGGTCTTCAGGAGTGAGCTATATGAGCTATATGGGGTCTTGAAAGCCCCCATATAGCTGCCTGGTAGTTGGCCCCTAGTGTGTGCTTCCGTAAGCCGTTACGGTATGGTGGAAACTGTGCTTCTCCTTTTTTCCCCACAGAATATTCACTGATGTCTGTGCAATTTGTCTTCTCTGAATGGTATATGGTATGGCATGTGAATGCCTCAATGTCTTTGTGTTGCTCCAACAGCCACTCAGCCATAACAAAGTTCCCCAAACACTGCTGTAAATTTAGCATCTTCTTCTTTTGGATGTTCATGGGTTTCACCTTCCCAACAAAGGAACAGAGTCACAGCCTGTGAATGCCAATGAGGGAGGTGCATAAATCAATCTCATGTTGACTTTCAACTTCCCTGATACCCTCTATATAGAGGGTATGTGCGTGACATCATCGTACAATGGAAGTTATGCGGGAACGCCCACTGAGTGGCAAAAAACGACTTTCTGGCCTTGACAGCCCATTCATCCAAACAGAAAAGTCCTGTCTGATTGCATTGAACAATGTTAAACTCACCAACATTGCAGCTGTACGAAAATCTTGAATTATCCTCTATCTATCTGCAAAGTTTGTTTCATAATAAATCCACCATAGAAACGTTATGAGCTACTTTCTGTCAAGAAATACCCTGCATTCGATTTTTCTAAGTGTCAGTTTGGAAGTGCTTGTTTTCAATAACACAACATTTTGCTGCCTCCTGCATTATGTGACATTTAGAAACAGGGCGGTTGAGTTATTTCCAACGAGCACTTCCAAACTCCAACACTCCATGCTGCTCAATGTTTTGCCACTCAGTCTAGATGAGGGAGGCGTGTCAGTGCTCTGCTCAAAGCCACCATCAGCGGAATCAAACAAGTCATGAAGAAAAAAAGACTCCTTCTGGCTGGCCAACACATAGGTTCCTCCAGTGTATACAACAGCACAGCGGAAAAGAGGGTCTTCAGCATGGAGAACACGGCGCAGTAGAATAAGCATACTGTAGCAGAATATGAGCAGGTGTTTTCTGACCAGGCTGCTCTCCTTTACCAGCAGCTGTGCACCTGCATGGAGGCCGATCTACAAGCCCTCATTGTATCAGGCATGTTGAAGCACAATGCAGTCCAGGGCCTGACGGCCGGGATTTAAGCTTCACCTCCACTCTGCTGCCCAGAGAAGAGCAGGAGAGCCTTCTGGGTCAGCTCAACGTGTTCTTTAACACCCTGCAGAACGACAGGCTCCAGGCCGACCTGATCCAACAGCTCACCCAACAGATTTGTTGAGGAAGGATATGAGGAAGGATATGTGCTGCTGGAACACTGGTTTGCAGATCAAGTACAAGTTGCGACAGTTGGAGAAGTGGCTAGAAGAGAGGCAGCTTTCATACTGCGGAGCCAAGCAAACTCTAGGTCTGGTCTAGGCTGCTGCAGGCCACTGTGTGCTTTGTGCTCACCACTGCACAGATTGTGCACATGTCACTCTAGTCATGGAGTTTCTCCTTCATTCATCAGAAACATTCAGGTGATCTTGAAGGATGTTGAAGGAAGTTCCTGATGGATGAGAAGAAGTTTGTCGTTTCTTGTCTCCTGGACCTATACCTGGTCTCCTTTGGTCCTGGACTCCATCCACATCTCGACCATGATCTTCACCCTGGGCTTCCTCAGCCTGCCTCCTCCCTCGCACAAGCTGGACTGCATCGTTGCGGGCAACTGTCCCAACTCCCCCGTGGTCCCAGCGGGGGGGGACAGCAGACCGTGGTGGCCCTGTTGGAGCAGACCAGGGCTCAAGAAGGTGCTGCAGAACAACAAGCCATCTGAGGAGGCGACCCTCCTCAGATCAGACGGAGTATCGAGCTAAAGACGGTGCCAGTGTGTTATCCTGCAGTACACCGGCCCATCATCTGAGGAATCTCATGGAGTCAATGCAGAAGAGGACCATGACACATCCACTCCCCAGACGAAGACGAGGAAGACGAGGAAGAATTCATTGTTATATTTCAACATCAGGGAGTCTTATTGTCTCCAAGCGTAATATTGTGGAAAATATAGCCCATTTTGTGTCCAAAGAAAAAAAAACGAAAATACAAATATGACCTATTTTTGGAATAATTACTCCTGTATGCCTTCATTTTATATTCCCAGTACCATATTTCAGCATTACAATGTTTTATAATTCAGTCCCAATCAATTCCAGGCATATTTATTAAATTGTATTAAAAGGATATGGTGTAAAAATGTATTCAAATTTTTTAATTCTGGCTATTTCTCATATAAAAGTGGTAACAGGTAGAAAGCTACCAAGTTTGTAATGCTACCATGCAGGGTTTAAATGATACTATTGGCATAGCCTGGATCCAGCCCAAAGACCCCGCCCACTCTATTAGTGGACTGCTGCATCTCTTCAAGAAAGCTACAGTCTGATACTCAGGGAACATAATCATTAGAATCTGCCACCAGAATCTATTGCTATCAACCCCATTGGCCCATGGACTAAGTACTATGACCATTACAAGCTCTCTCTGGTTTACTATTATTTACAGTAGCTCATTCCCTCAGTCCCTACGCTGAGGGACTGAGGGGAACATATTGGGGCTATATTTACAGATGCATTCTCTTCATTTAATCACAGCTTCCATGCAGTTCTGGCCTATCCTATATGACAACTGCCAAGCACACAACGTACGTTGTATATTATGCAGTTTGTCGTTATACTTTCAAGGAAGCCATGCGTATGCTACTATTTTTTAATCACGTGCATATTCACGTCACGTGTACTCTCGTGTTGTTTACAGTCAGTATGATAGCCTTCTTACAAAAACAAACAAACACTGGGAATTATTTCGGGTAGGCTACCCCCTGGCTATGCGTCGCGTACCCTAGGGGTCCGCGGACCCCACTTTGGGAACCGTTGCAGTAGCCTAGCATGTTATTTAATAGATAACCATCCTCCTGCATGTTATCGTTTCCTATAGACTTAGTTATATTATGCTACTATAGTGCTAGTGTCAGTAGCCCGCCTTTAAGCGCATTAATTCAGTTGAATACAAAGTTGCAAACTATTTTAAATGATCTATTATGCACTTACCTTGCAGTCTCTAAAACTGTTGGCAATCATGTTGAACAGCTGCAGACTTTATGAGCTTCTGTTCTGATTGTTAACTTTCCAAAGTCCAACCCATACTGTCAGATTGAAGAGTGAAGTGGAGTGGGGAAAACCCGGACAGGGGATCATTTCTATATAGGAACTGGATTGTATATTAAATAAGGTTATATCAGTTCAGTGGTTCTCAAACTTTTTCGAACTAGGAGCCCCACCTTAACAAGGAATGTTTGACCAGTTTTTAAACTAAAATTCGCACCTGTGTGAACTGAGTGGTGCAACTCCCCTCCCCTCCTCTCTCATTAGCAGGCAACAGTGCAGCACTGTCTGTCTCTCTCTCTCTCTGTTTATGGCACAACAGCGCCCCTACTGGTACTCATACTGATGCTCATTAACATCACATAGGTGAACCAACACATAGGTAAAGTTGGTGAACAGTAACACATAGGTGAACATGGACATTGCTGTTCCTTGGTTGCACCAATCAAAAAGTCTTAAAAGTCCTTAAATTGTCACTACACTAGTACATTGTCACCTGGGGACCCCCGACAGCCGGGGTCCAGCCGACCACAGGTTGAGATGAGAACCACTGACTGCATAGGTCGCCATAACTAATCTGAGAACCCATCGTCAAAAAAAGGAAAAACAGCACCCTCTTGTCTTAGGCAGGAACGAAAGGTTCGGTCTGAGTGTGTCATTCCCAGTCAACAGTCTTTCTCGAGAGACTACAAAACTCTGACAGGGTATACTGGACCCTTATGGGTACATTTGGTTTCCATGGACTCCTATAACTATCAATGACTTTGCTGGGGCCCTTCAAGGACCTTAGGTTTCTACAGAAACCTAGGTGTTTGTAAAGACTGGTAATGTCAACTGATGAGGTACTTAAGAAACTGAGTACCTCCAAAAGGCTTTTGACACCGTGAACCAAACAAGCTAAAAGCAATTGGTTTTGATAGCACATCAGTGAGCTGGATGGAATCCTACCTGAGAACAGATGGTGGAGGTGAATGGAACACTGTCGTTGACATCAGCTTGTAACTGCAACTTGTTCCTGTTCGCATATAGCTGGTCCACAGGATTCACTACACCACCAAGACACCCACAACACCAGAGGGAGTTCAACAAACCATGTGCAACCCAGATTCGGCACAAACAAGGCACTACATTAATTTCGCTCCTATGCCACCAAAATGTGGAACGCCCTACCAACAGTCATTAAGACATGCGGATCCCTTGACTTGCAATTCGAAACTGCCCCCTGTAAAATCTGAATCCCCATCCACCCTTTTTCCCTCAGTGTTTTTTTCTCCCCTTTTTACCTCCTCTGATGATGAGGTATTAATGATAACTTGGAACTAATCAAAATAACAAAAAAATAGAAAATTACGATTCATTTAAAATGACAAATACATTGAACCAGCAAATGTGTTTCAAAAACAAATAAAATCTGAACTGAAATTAAATTCAAAACTAAAAGGCAAAACTAAAAAGAAAATGAAATATGTAAAAGAATAATCGTCCTGCATAGCCTATATCACCTTGGACAATTTGCATAAGAAACAAATTGCCGTGGTCAAGTCGAGATCCATTTTCAGGAAATGGGAGACAGACAGTGAAAAGAACAACTTTTTGTTTATTGCCATTGCAGCATACATCCAACACCCTATGCAGTTTAGCTACATGAAGCATGTACATTACAGGTAATGTGTTTTTTAAAAATTAGGATTCATTTTTCTTTACATATAATACAGTTTTTCACATGTTAATAAATATCAATACAATCTGTCAAACGCACCACACCACCTAAAACCACAAGTCTTGAAGTTGTGTAACATTTTGTTCACAGCGCATATCAAGTCATAAATATAATCTTTCTTGCCATAATGCTTCTATGCAGAAAAGCAGCGACCATACAGAGCTTTTGCCGTTTGTCAGGAAGGCTGTCGGATTCAAACATAGAGAAGCACAACTATTGAGTTTTTATAGATCAAACGCAAGCTGTTCATAGAGCACCTTGCATGTCTTCAATCTCTACACCGTAATCCTGTTTTGAAAAAACTGTTGTATAAAAGTATCCGATTAAAAAAGGACAAATAAAAATCTCAGCGTTCAGCGGGTTGTGAATTCCTCAAGAGTGATTCAGAGTTCAGAGAGATAAAGTATTGAGAGAGTGAAATGAAAAGGCATCTTTTTCAGAACCCAACACTGCCAGAGAACCTGTAAAGCTTCATTTGTACTTGCTCGCCGAAACTAGCCCATCTTCGTCATAAAAAAAAGATATGTTTTAAACTGTAATTTATTGTAACTAGTTTAAAATCTAGGAGTAAGAAATTGCAGCATCCTAGAACGCTAGGAAAACTGTCAAATGTTTCTCCTTCTTGATTATCCCTTTTGTTGTTATTTTTCTTGTTGTGTACATGATTACAATTTCAATTTACAATTTCTGCTACAGTACATTGTTGCGAGGAACCACAACATAATAATTTGTGCTCTTATGTACCAGTAGGCTACACAAGACATGAAGGTCAATTTATGCTTTGCGCACAGGTGTCCAATGGCACGTCACACAACTTCAAAACGTTGAAAACGACCGCAAAACGTCAAAAGATAAATGTGTTGCAGAGGATCTTTGCGATGCGTGACTGACATTTTCAAAGGGTGTTACCATACCTTACGGACACCATCATGAAATGTTTCATACTCGGATTGGTTCGGAAGACTAATTAACCTCGGCAGTGTCAGCACGCATATGCACCATGAGACTACTGTACATTCGCTTCCTTGTTTACATTTTGTGGTGCCGCCATCGGTGAGTCTAAGACAAACTCAGAAAATCTTGATACAGTGCGACGTGGCCTTGGACACTCGCCACGCAAAGCATACATTGACCATACCAATACAGTACAACTTGAACGTTGATATAGACTGGCTATTTTCGGCGAGCGACAATGTTGTACGATATAAAATAAGCATCAAGTCCTTGTGGTTTATTCCTTTGATATTGCAGCATACCGGTATGTATATCCACCTGCTCCTAATGTCCGTGGCACTAAATGAGAGATGTGTTACACAACGGACAAGAGAAACCAGTTTCATTATTGATGACAGACATCACAATGTTAACACAATCACATAGAAACGGTTATCCAAACCTGAAGACACCTCCCACACAGCGTAACCACTTGAACCCTATGCGTGGTTGACTGGAATCCCACAGGGCTCTATACTAGCCCCCCCTTGTGTTTTGACTCTATACATTTGCTGAAAATAGGAAATCTACAAGCCGCATTACGACACGTTATGAGTTGTAGATTTGCTATTGTCTGCGATTGTTCACCCCCCAGAATAGGGATAGGGTACAAGTGGCTAATTATCTCAACAGTTTATCTTGCCATCATGTACTAGAAATATTGAAGACGTTACACATCTAATATCTCACATGGACTGATTGTAAACGTAGCAGTCAGCATGTTAAACAGTGACTGGTGTCTCAGGAGGAACCCATCTCCCATACGTGTAAATTGAGATGCCCAAGTCTCCATACGCAATATGTTCATTAGGGGTGCAACGGTTCAGTTAGACCACGGTTCGGTTCGAACCTCGGTATGGGGGCCACGGTTTCGGTTCGGTTTCGGTACAGTAAAAAAAATACCCCCTTGTGAAGTGATCCCCAGGAACGCGCCCTACTGTACCCTCTACTGTACTGTACTGTACTAGTGGCACTGTACTGGCACACACGAAATCATCATATATACAGTTAATAATGTGCGTGTGTGTTAGGTTGTGCACAGGTGGTGAAAAACAACCACGCTGTTTTCATGCTCATACCCAGCCAGCCAGCCAGGCAGTGGCTTGCACCACTCAAAAAAGTTTATTTATAGCATTTTCTTTTCTTCTCTTTTTTTAGCATATATTATTTTATTAGGCATTTCTGCCTTTTCATTATTTTAAAGGGGGAAAAAAAACCTTATATTGCTATTTTAATGTGCCTCATCATTATTTTTAAGGGGAAATAAATGCACCTATGCGCTCACACGGGGCATTAAGCACATGCAGGAAAGAGGAGAGGAGAGTGTCTCCTGGGAGGGGAGTCATTCACAGTGAATGCGTCGTGTCTCAGAAAAATAGCCTACAAAAGTTTACAATAAGTCTACATGAGGATTTAAGGATATTATGCTTATATTATTAGAAGAAGGGCTTCTATCTACAGTCATGGATTGGACATGGGAGTATTTTGTTGGTACTTTTCTGACGGAATGAATGTCCTGCTGCGGGTTGTTTTTGCTCTCACTCTCCCTCTTAATTAGCACTCAAACAGCGAGTGCAGATGCAGAATCAGATCTGAACAAACTTACAACGACCGTGCTTAGAAGCCTGTTGGCGCGAGGTTACTCCGCTGTGTGTGTCTCTGTGTATGACGATCAATAATTATTCCAAGAACGACGTTTAAAGACGAGTGCTGGATTCTCCTCATCATGCCGTCTCTCTCTCTCTGTGTGTGTGTGTGTGTGTGTGCGTGTGCGTGTAGGCTGTAGGGGGTGGGCCGACAGAGTGCTACACTTCTGTGGCCGAAAGAGTGCTAGACTTCTTAGTAGGACGGTGTGTGACCGATAGAGTGCTAGACTTCTAAGTAGGCCAGTGTGTGACCGAGAAATACATTCTTCGCAGCTGTAATAAATTAATTAATGCAAACCGAAATAGCGCGGTTCATTAGAGCGCATTGAACCGTGTATGTGGAACCGAACGGTTCGGTTTTCGGTTGAAAACCGTTGCACCCCTAATGTTCATATGCTATTCTATTCTATTCTATTCCCTAGCTGTGCTCCTAAGTAATAATTTTCAGAATTGTAAGACAGCGTAGATGCACTATTTCTTTTTTCATTTTCTTTTTTACGAGCCTGCAATCTTCATTCTTGACATGCAATGGCTTGTGGGTGATAGAGTATGCAGTCAGAGTGGACACAAGTGCAAATTGATTCTGGGCACTCTCCTGTGAATGCAGAGAATAAAGAAACAACTACAAAAAATATATACAGTGTTGTTTTATCTGTTAAAACGCAAACAAAGCTAATAAATACAAAATGAAAACATGGCCAGATTCAATACAGCCTTTTAGTATTGACTTTGTGAATCTCTTTGAGAAGCAAAAAACAAAACGAAAACAAAACAATAAAAAGGTGAATGTCAGTTTTTGTGACTGGACAGAAAGGCAGCTAAAGCGGGGGAGGTCTCCGTCACAGAGGACACTGAGGGTGAGGGCAGAACATTACCTATTGTTCTATACTGAACAATGTGACCAGTCCAACACATCTATACAGAAATACACCCATCTGAACTATTCCTTTACATCAGCAGGACCTAGAACCGCACGCTTCCCTTTACACGAGCCCCATCAAAGTCTTGAGAACATTCTCCCCAGAGGTTCACCGGCTTCAAAGCGGAACAACCTAAACGTTGCAGTAATACATTTGCGGCTGTGTACCGCTCTCTCACTCTCTCTCCAGTTTCCACTCGACAGCAAGACAAGTGATGTGAGTCAGACTGCAGAGTGACAAGGCGGCCCACCCTTTCTGGGGGCTTTGGGCACGCTAAACGTTACAGACGGCTTCAGAACCTAACCGGCTGTGGCGGTGGCCTTGTGTGAGAGAGCCGTGTGTGCGCACGTTGACTGCTGGAGGTGTTGACAGCGCGGCCGAGCCCCTGTCGCCCCCCCGCATCGCGGAGAGCGACAGGGAACCGCTGACCACTCCATTCCTTAAAAGAGGGTTACGATATATTACCCAGGTGTCCACAGAGTACGTTTGGAAGAGTGCCTTTCTCTGCATTCAAATTTCCAACTCCTGAAATGCCTTCTAGGAGAGGAAACAAAAATAAATCATTAGTGGCTTCTATTGGGTTTCTCCCAGGAGCCGACAGCGGCCAGTTTCCTTCCACCTTTTTCTCCCTTTAGGCCCAATTGAGGTTGAAGCCCTTGGAGAGCATGACGGACTCCAGATCTTTGTCCTCCTCCTTCTCCCGGAGTCTCTGCTCCTCCAGGAGGGCCACCAGGGAGTCCCGTTGCTCCACCACCTCCAGCATCTCATTCAGAATCTGCTTCTCCTGGGCGAGCTCCTTCTCCGTTTTCAGGTGGTCTGAAAGAGAAGAGATGGTGTGTGTGTGTGTGGGGGGGGGGCGCTTATAAAATATAAACAAGTATGCATGTATGGGCAAATACATGTGCATACTTGTGAGAGGTTCATACTACCGATTCATACTTTGTCATACGGCAGTGGCGTGCCCGGATCAACAAGCTTAGGTCGGCTATTTTCAGCACGTGATCGGCATATGACGGAGTATAAATTACGCAATACTGAGGGGAGCCATGTAGACAAGAAATACAGCTACGTATATGGTGGTTTTCAGTGCATTTCAGTGCATACCTTCCACTGCCATGCGCTCCCTGAGGTCCTGCTGGAGTCGGCTCTGACGATCCTCCAGTTCCAGCTCTCTGGCACTTGGGTACAGGAAAACAGCAGATAAAACCACAATCCATACGACTCACTGATAGATTATACATCTCAACATTTACTGGTGCAGTGTGCCATTGGGATCCCGGCATTTGCCATGTTGTCGGACTGCCGTTTGGAAAGCATGGCCGTTCAGAAGACATGCCCGTTCGGAGCAGTCGACACTGCCCTTACTTGTGTAGTCAGCAATACACCCGCTGTGTGTGAAGTCAGTCGGATGAACAATTCTCAAAATATGTGAAGGAAGTAATTTTGATAAAGATCAGCAATTTATTTCAACCTAAGTTAAGATTTACAGCACATAACTGAGATGGTGTGTTTTTTGTGCCTATGACATGCCCAAAATAGGGATTACAGGCAGAAAGAAATCATCATGTAAAAATTACATTAAAAAAATTCATATAAAACAGACATTGCTTATCCGGTAATTGCAAAAACAACTTGGAAATGCACTAATCAAAATTTAGGACGAATGCATTTCTAAGTCGATTTCTATACTTACAATATCATGAGTTCAGACTCGTAGCGAACCAGGGCATTCTTCTCCTGCACCAGTTTGAACCACTCCTGCATCAGCTTAGGGTCGTCTTTCTTGCCCATGCCTGGGGGGGAGGGGGTGTGTGTGTGGGGGGGACATGTAAGGACAGAGGAGTCAGACACCTCGGGACGATTCGGAGGTGACAACAAGGACGATGCAATGAGAGCCAAGCCAGGGTGGTGGGGTGAAAAACACCAACATGGTCCGTTTACCGGAGATGACAACACAGAAGATGGCGTGGAGGTACAGGGATCAACTTTGGTAAAAAAAGTTTGGTATACACTCTATTTGTACACGCGCACACACACACACACACACACACACACACACACACACACACACACACACACACACACACACCTCATTGTTGCAAAGTTGAGTTTGTGTGTTACCCATCCATTCAGCTGCCATTACCTCCTTTTATCATCACAATTACCTTTCAGCGTGGCTCGTAGCTAAAAGGGGCAATAGGCAGCCGAGACATACAGAACTATATACCCGAGCAACTATATGGAAATGTCTGCATCCTCCCCGGGCTGCATATTGACCCACCAACAGAAATAAATCCAGTCGGATCCTATTTATGCTGAGTGGTTTGGAAGAGGAGCTCAGACAAATCCATGAATTATCCTACGCTCCTCACAGATTACATTAGTAAGGTCGAATGGCCATGGGATGAGTTATCATTGAGACCAATAGTGAAGTTCACACTCGCACTATTATGGTCTGCCTTCAGGGGGAAAAGCAATGTTCAGTACCACTGGCATCATGCACAACACACAGTACTGCACACAGTCGTCACAGTCAGAGCAATTAGTCAGAGGTCAGCACAGCCTTAAAGGATCATTTTTACTTTGTCAAACGACCGCGTCAGCCGAGAAAAATGCATCATCCATTGTTGGCTGGCACGAACATTCAACTAAGTAATAAATTAGCCTTTAGACTTAACCCCATTGTACCACTGTATAGAGAGAAGGCCGGCGCCCACACGGTGGCATGCTTAAGAAAAAAAGGTCTGTGGTGACATCATTGTTTTTGCTCTAGTCTGACTGCAGCGGGTGGGACTCAGCCAAGCTGCTTGGATGAAAACACAGGAGGGGCAGAACCTCAGGATGCTGCATGACATACTTAGCTGCTGGGGTTCGGGAGGAGGCGGCTCTGGCAAAACGAAAAGGTAAAACATCGCACACACATAAAGAGCATGGTGGCTGGGGTCTCTGGGGCTGGCGCTCGC
Source organism: Protomyctophum bolini (assembly GCF_963924005.1). NCBI lineage: Eukaryota > Metazoa > Chordata > Actinopteri > Myctophiformes > Myctophidae > Protomyctophum > Protomyctophum bolini. The sequence continues at coordinate 9,025,723 of NC_137865.1, forward strand.
TAATTTAACAGAAAGAAAGAAAAAGAGCAAAGCTTGAGCCCTGGACATGAGGAGAAGAAGAGGTGCAACAAGTGGAGATAGTAGATTTCTGACAAAAGGCTGGATTTCTAGGCTATTTCAGCTGCGAGGCTATTTTCTCCCTCTCTCCTTTTATTTTCAATATTCTATCGCCTTCCCTCAGCCCCAGACTCCCAGCGAGGAGACTCCCACACACAAAGCCAGCCTAGATACCAAACTGCAAACAAAATAAATACAAGCATGGTCCTCTGGACAAATCAAATGCTCAATCAGAGCTGTCTAAATGACAGCTTCTAAAAGACGAATGGAAACGCCAGATGAACCATTTAAACTTGAATGCTTGTTTTGTTTTGTTTGGTTTGGCTGAGTCTAGAATCTTGGTCGGCTCTTCACAACATGCAAATCTCCTACACTCTCAAACGTGCCCATTAGCTAGGATCTAGAGCTAGAAAGTGTTCAACGTTACTCACATCAAACATTGTATCCTTAGCAGATCTCCTCAAACTTTTGAGAAACTAGGATGGGACCGGGGGTGTGAATAATACTGAAGCGTTTTTTTGTTTGTTTTTCCATTAGTTGAACAGCAAACAGAGAGCATGCTGTTGGTTAAACACTCACAATAGCAAAGTAGTTTCCCCGTTCTATATCAAAGCTACTTCAAACAATGAAGAAAACAGTCTAGGGCTGTCCTCCACAAAATATATTCTTAGTCGACTAATAGTCATAGGAATTTGTCCACTAATTGACAAGATCATTTAATCTACAAATCTGTAAAATTGTATTTGCCACATAATGATACAGCCACGAGCAGCCATTTCAGATTGGTGAGGTAGAGAAGTGAGCATTCTCTAACGCCGATTTCACAAATGCCTGTCACAATTATTATTCATTACATAATAGTCTAATCACACGTCTCCATGTTGAAATATGTCCCTAGGTTCAAAATATAGAGAAAATAACAGATCTACAAACTCGTAGATTGGTTATTTCCACTATTTTGGAAGCATACAATGATTAAATATAGCCTATTTTGGCCATAGTACATTATTTTCATTATTGGTACCAGGCATTGCCATTCTTTGCATATACCGGTAAATTATAAATGTTATGCTCCGACGCCCAATGAGAAAAACACAATTAGTCGCAATCATTTTGTAATTTGTATGACAATTAATCATCAAGTAAACTGTCATGATCATGACAGCACTAATTGAAGGACTACTGGCAATAATATCAATTATGTTATAGACTGGCAGAACTAAAGGGTTATTATATCTAGAGTTTAAAATGAGATTTATTACGGATTATCCTCTCACCACTTTTGCTGCTCCCACAGCGTAATTTAGTGCAGTGCCAGCGTATAAACATTTTAAACTGTTTATTTGGTCTTTCTCAGGTGTATTATGTAATGTAATGTACCTGACCAGACCCAAGGGGTCAAAAATGTGGTACGCTTCAATAAATTACACGGAGTAGCAAAAATGCTGTGCGGATAATCCTTACTTTTTTATCCTGCACATACAAATCCTTGAAATTGGTTTTTTTTCTCCCTACAGAATAGGGACATTAGGACATGATCTACTAGTAATCTATCCACAGACAGCACGGTTTAGTGTCTAAGGTTTAAGCCGTAAAATATTGGATAATGTGATTGTGTAATGAGATCACCTCAAAACATATTCATCTGTTGCGCAACTTGTGGGTCTAAGAATGGCACGTTAATATTAGATTTCCGAAAAACAAGTAATAATAATGAGAAAAAAGAAAATAACATAAGCACTACTAACTCCAAATCAATGTTTATAACCACTTAAGCCCTCAATCTCGCAATGTGATGCCTGTTGAGCTCGTTAGATAACCTATCTTGATTATTTCTTTAAAGCTTTATTAAGAATATTCGCCTGCAACGACTTCCTTCCTACATATCGTCAACGAAAGGGTGCCAACTTTAATCTGGGACGTAATTGAACCGAGAGCTCAGCGCGCCCGTTCCATTCCTAAACACTGCAGTCTGTCAACCGGGTTGATTTCCCCAATCCCCCCCCACCCCCGATAAAACTGTCTGTCCGGGTCAACTGAGGCAGTGAGACGACTGCCTGGGGAAATCTACTGAGCCTGAACACACACAGACGGTCCAGGACGAGGAAGGAGGAGGCGAGGGACGGGAGGGAGGGAGGGAAGAAGGGAAGGAAAGGAAGTTATCGACGGGAAGGGTGGGGGAAGGAGAGGCGGAAGGCGGCCCGGTTCTGTTCAGTCCTTAGTTTACCACACGGTGTAACCCGCCAAACAACCGTCAGCAGAGAGGGCGTCAGCGAGGCTACGTTACCTTCAGGGGCACAGCAGGGGCAGAAGGAGCGAGGTCGTCGGCGGTCAGGAGGCGTCCCCACATAGGGCTCAACTTCCACAAGAAGTCAAAAACACGGGAGGGGAAAGACAAGAGATTGTGACAGAGGAGGCGGGGCGCGGTGGGTTTGAGGGAGAGAGTGAGAAGTCGACAGATAGGAGAGGATGTATAGAGGACACGGGGGGAGGAAGCAAAAGAGGGATGAAGGGAGGAATGGAGGACGGGGGTAAAGAAGAGAAAACAGTGAGGACGGAAATCAAAAAAAGGGCAAAGCGCACCATGATAGGAAGACAAATCACCTGGAGAAGGAAGGGGAGGCGGCGCACTGCTGTACGCAGGCCAAAAAAAGAAACTAAACAAAAAGAAAGGTGCGAGTGAAAATACAAAAGGGAAGATATCCGGAGGACAGAAAGAGAAAAATAATCCTTCTTTCATCTATTTTTTCTTTTGTATGGTTGTATTCGTACACCGTGCACATCATACCGTGTGAAAAAAAGAACATGCCCCAATCTCGCTTGTCAGGTCTGTTCACTGAGAGGAGATAACACGGCACGGAGCCAGAGAGGAATGGATGCAACAACTCTGCAACAATCAAGCCAGTCAGCCACTATGAAAATCTATTCTCTCCCACTACACCTCTAAAGACAGCGTACCCATAGATCTCCCTCACAAAAGATAATTGTTTCATCTACGAGGATGTTTCTTCTCCTCCAGGTAAACGCAGCATCAGCTCCATTTAAGTTCAGCCTGCCATGTGTGCGTTGCATTGACGCCGCGGCTACTTTTGAAGTGCAAATTGTGCGGAAGCAGGCTATTGTTTTTTTTGTACACGCGCTGAACGCCTGAAACTCAAGAAGCGTTTACAAGCTCAATTGAAATTGAGGTCACGTACAAGGAAGATTATATATACCATCAATTTATAAACAACCCTCCGACTATAAAGGAAGTCAGGAAAAGACTAGACAATTTAGGTGAGGGCTACCCAAGGGGCGGGAGGTCCTTGAGGGGGTTCCAACTTCCAGGGGGTCCCCAACAAAATGTGGAACAGTTTTAAACATTCAAGCCCTATTTTATAGTTCGGGTTCTATGTAGCGAAAAGGCCTTGTGCACACCTACAAGGACAGGTGCGTTGGAGCCGGCAACCAAATGCGAATCATGAGAAGAAAAGGGTCCCGCACTGTCTTCACTTATAGAGTAGTAGTAGTTTTATTCAGATAACGTTTCGGTCTAAACGACCTTCATCAGTAGTGTGTGGGACCCTTTTCTTCCCATAGTTGGGGTTCTAGAAAGATCTTGACAAAATCTTCTCTTATGGGGGTGTCCGGCAGAAAATCCTTTCAAATGGGGGCCTGTGGCCTAGAGTACCACGTATCAATTTGTCCGGGTCCGGGTGAAAATGTTTGAGAAGCACTGAACTAAAGGATCGGTACCAGAGATCTGAGCAGTAGAACATACAGCAGGTTTCACAAGTAGGCCATAGAGAGACATGAGAGCGTGGCAAATCAACGGATGACACAAACAGGGAGCGCAACATTCTCAGCAGGAGACAAGATCTATATGAAAATTTAAAGAGGTTGCCAAACAACTAAAAGGGGCCACGTGAAAAAGCCTGGAGTGGAACGGAGTGAAATCGGATTTCAAGGTCGGCTAGAACACCTGCCATAATGTGCTATTAGAATTTTAAGGCATGTTTATTCCACCAAATGTGTTCACAGTATAGTAAGTGCAGTAATTCATGTGCGGCACTGAGGTTCACCAAGTTGTGAGAATGTCGCAATTCGTTTCGAATATTATTTATCAAAATAATGAGTCAGTCAGCCACTTTGGACAGACAGCCACTACCTTACCTCCTACAACATACCAAGCCCTGGCTTTAGATGTTGGCGCCCTCTGCATGACTTGCACGGAAAAATACTGAGCATTCATTGAACTCTGAAGGTGTAAAAAACGGACTGGAAAAGTATTTCTTTTTTTCTTTACACTTTTACAGAGTTGAATTAACGCTCTGTGTATTTTCCCGTGTAGGCGCACACAGCCATGTGGGTCAAACACGCCTTGTTAGGATTCTTTGTCGATGGGGGTTCGGTCAAAAATGCCACCATTCCGTTACCCCTCCATCAAACACAATAAAACAAAGACAAGTCAGAGGCACACACAGCATTCGTCCTCTATAATGCAAGTCCTCGAGACAACCAGTTATTATATTCAAAAGCAAGAGATGAGAGATTGCTTCTAGCAGCATTATACATACATACTTAAGTGGAATTCACACCGGCGGCGCAAGCAAATTAGACATTTGCTCGCCGCTGCCGGTGTGAATTAGGGCTTGCAGGCGGCATGCAATGCATTGTGGACATGTTTGCAGACTTAAGTCTTTGCTTTGCAAAGTGCTGAGCCAGAGGGAATATGAGCCTCATGCAACGTGTTGAGCCAGAGGGAATATGAGCCTCATGCAAGTTTGCAACAATGTCTCAAGCAGTCAGCTCAGTGGGCAGACAATTGGCCTAATAATAAATCCCTGTTTTTGAGTATGCATATTGTAGCACAATTGTGTGTTCCCTGACAAAAACTCCACGCAATCTCCTGTCTTATGAGAGTGGTGACGACAGACAGACACCAGACAGAACCACAGAAAAGCAACATGCCTTGGCTGAAAAGCCTCGGAAAAAATGCACCTTTTTAACGTTTGTCTTATTCGATTAATACATTTTTAAGCTTTCTACTGATGCAGTTTATTTTTATTTTTATTTATTTTTATATCTTTTTTTGCTGTGAAGTCTTCATTCGCCTCGGCTGGAGGTTAGACCTGCGACTTCACTGCTGGAAATGGATGCATTTTAGACGTGGCGTTCAAACAAGGCTGCGTTACACCACAGAACCCACCCAACACCACCATGTTTCACCCACAGCAGACACAATGACACAACACATGGGGTTAACTGTTGGACGCACAATTTAGACAGGAAGGCTAGTGACCGCAATGCTGCCTCTCCGGAGCACACACACATACACACACGCACGCACACAGGCACACAGACGTGGGCACGTGCGCACACACACACAATTATACACACACGCAAACACTAGGCAGAGTTATGCAAACTGAGCCGGTATGGGAGAGTGAGAGAGGGGCCACACTGACACAGCTGGCACTAAACAGCACACTGCAAAATCCTAAGTGTTGGTTTATCTCGGTGTTAAATGTGAGACACTCTCAGAGATAAACTTAACACTGAGGATTTTACCGTGCACGACGCTACTGTACTGCAGCACACAGCTCAGAGGAGTGAAGGAGCTATAGTTACTAAGCCACACCAGTAGTTTAGTTTTAGTACAGGTCAGTTAAAGGGGAAATCTAAATAGCTTTCCAGTGTGTGTGTGTGTGTGTGTGTGTGTGTGTGTGTGTGTGTGTGTGTGTGTGTGTGTGCTCTCTCATGGGCGGCGGTGCCCAGGGGTAAGTGGGCTGGATGGTAACCGTAAGGTTGCCAGTTCAAACCCGGGCTCCCCCAGAGTTAGAGTCGAAGTGTCCTTGAGAAAGACACTGAACCCTTAATTGCTCCCGATGTGCTGGTTGGTGCCTTCGCCATCGGTGTGTGAATGGGTGAATTGAATGCACAATCTATATAAAGTGCCTTGGATAAAGGCGCTATAAACTAAGGCACCATTTAAGAACCCTAATGTCCCTATTCTGGGGCAAACATCTGGCAAAAATAGCTGATCAGTTATTTACGGCAAAGAGATTTGGTGAAGAGGGGAAAAAAGCAGCAGCCTTAAAGTGCGAGTGTATAGCCCTCAACTACTGTAGGGTTTAAGTGGTTAAAATGTCATAAAGATTGCGCTCGCAATTTTTCAGTAACCAATACGCACAGAGTGAAAGGTCTCGTCTTGAATGTTATTGAAGTGGTCAAAGATCGTCATAATCCGTGTTGTCTAATCTGTGTTTGCACTGGAAAGGAGGGGGAGGGGCTAAAGGCAGCCAGCTAGCCAGCCAATCAGGGTACACGTACAGGGGACAACGGTGATAGTTGACTTACAGTACAAAGGGGAGAGGGAAGGACAGTAGTGGGTTAGCCATTAGGTTAGTGAGTTTACAAGCGACAGGTTTGAAATACATACCGCCCAGATGCAAGTCCAGGATTTCACTGTAATTAGAATCTCCCCAATAGTCTACAACAACAGGGATATATTAGAGAATGGAGTTATTTTCATACACAACCCCGATATACATATGGGGCAAATGCACAGCATTCTGCACCAACCGCAAAACATGCAGGTCCTTAATGCAAACACACGTATATAATAATGCACACATACGCACGCACACGCAAAGATTCCAACATTACTGGCATTAATGGCATTTCCCAATGCTATGATAATGACTTTAGACTGCTACTGTACATAGATTTGCTGCATTTCGGTTGACCGACTCATAATATGAAAGGTGGCATTTTACACAAAGTCACTCATCACGGATCTTGTCAATATATTGTAAATAAAAATGTTCGTTTCATTTTTGGCAGATTGTTGGATTGTGGAACATCTGTGTAGCATTCACTATTACAGTTACTGTAATATCAAATGCCACATGCTCCAGTGACATTTGTCTACAGTATGTTGTCTACTGTAGTTGTAGTTTCTGTATTTGAACACAGACATGGACAACTAAATGTAAAATGTGCACCATTAAGTCATACACAGTAGATGAAGCCAGCAACAACTCTCTGAATTGCCTGTTTGTAGTTCAGGAACTACAATTACTACAATATAAAATAAATAAATAAAATAATGTACTTTTTTTTATGGTGAGATTTCTACATTATCCCAAAAAAAAGGTCACTTTGAGCCACAGCAAATGATGGCAGAAAGGGTTTTAATCATCAGCTTTCAAAAGGGTTGTGACTGCTAAAACCAATTGAACCGGTTTCTTTTCAATACACAGTAAAACCCTCAGTGTCAATGTTATCCATCTGTAACTTCGAGGGAGCGTATACAAATGGGACTCTCGGGAGCTGGATTGACGCAAATGATTTTACCGTGTACTATCGAGAGATATTATTTTCCCTCGATCTAATGCAGCCTCATCCAAGGCTGGATTAGAGAGACAGAAACCCCATGCCACTCTCCACGTTGAGACAACAAACCAACATCCAGGATGAGTACTACACACAAATCTATGTCGGTGAACACACATCATTCCGCTGATGGCATGCAGTTGGGACACACACCGAGACGGACAACATGTTGGAAAGATGGGAGCGCTGTTGCAGTGTGTCACCACAGATGGCACCCAACGGTGTTATAATGGCATTATAGGTATATATATAAAACAAAATAGCTATGGTAAATCTAATACCTGATCTTCTTTTGTGCTGTTTGGGTAATGTATAAGTACCTTTGTACAACAACCCTTAGAGAGAGTAGAGTAAGTAGACAGGTTAAAACAAACATCCTTTTCATTGTTGTGAGACATTTGATAAAGGGAGAAAAAGGGAAATAGTAATTTAATTACAGGTTGTGGGGGACGGACGGACGGACGGACACTTTCTTTCTTTCAGCGATGGTTTTCAAAATCTTTGTGCCCCAAGGCACAAGAGACTGCGAGATCAAATTGCCGTGTCGGTCGGCCGTTAGATCGGTAGGTTGGTCGGTAGGGCAGGGATTTTTTTTTTTACATGCTAGTACAGCAGACTGAAAACTAACCCTAACCCCTAACCCTAATTGCAGTTAAGCCTTTTCCACAATTAAGCTTTCTCCACAAAATTGAGAGATGGCATTTTTGACCCTTCTGCCACCTTCATCTCTCGAGTCTAATTAATGGTTACACATAGCCCCGGAGTAAGGACTTATTGATTTTCAAACTTTAACCCATTTAGGCCTGACCTCAAAATAAAAATAAAATCTTCAAAATCCTCCAGTTTTCTGAAATAAATATTTTCACGTTTTTTCAAAAATAGCAGACCTACAAGCTCGTAGTGCGCCACTCGGTGGCGCGCTGTGAGCTTGTAGATCTGCTATCTTTCAATAGCTAAATTATAACATAATGTTTAAAACACCAAAAGGGGTTCCCTCCCAAAATGGGTTAAGCCTTTCCCCCCCCCGAAAAAAACGTTTGAACACTTATTCTTCATACCGACCGACATACGGCGGAACAGACATTGTCGACAAGTCGATCGGCAATTGGATCTCGCCCCTCCTGCAAGGCACACCAACGAGCAAGCCAGAATGTCAAGGCACACCTGCTAAAATAACAGATCTACAACATGCTACTAAGAAAGTTGTAAGCTTGTAGGTCGGGTATTTTTTCGTGGGAAAAATAAATAAATTAAATGAATTATTAATTAATTTACAAAACCAAAATAGGGACACAAAGTTCAAAGTGGTTAAAATATGTTTCATAACTTGTTGAAACTGAAAATCTTTAATAAAATGTAAGTCTTAAAAAATGTTATGGTATAATCAAATGTTTACCTCTCTGTATTGGAAATATATGACATTAAAATGTACACTTTCTATCTGTACAGTAGTATATGTTGCAGTAATAATGTGCGATTGTCTGGACTTGTCTCACGGCACAACGGCGTGCCTTGGCAGGCACACAGTTTTTGGAACCATTGCTCTAGAGAACATCCAAACAAAAGTTTTGTTATGGGCATGCATTTTGCATTGTAATCGTTGTGCTTTCAGAGTGCAGGCAGCCTCACCGCACAACTATATTAGAATGGAATGCGTTGTCAATTCTAAAAACAAGACCATAGCGCAGCCCGATTACTTTCAGTGACAAACGCGTCACACAGCGCGATTGTTATTGCTCCTCTCCGCGGCGTGCATGCTCCACGGCCTGGCATAATGTAGGAAATAATGAAGTGTCCTCTCCGGTGAGTCGCTGTTCACGCCCGTTGACAGGGCGTCATCGCTCACAGCGCTTTGATTCAGTTGTTTTGGAGAAACAAATAAATGGGCCTTTCCATCATCGATACTACACGCCGAAAACCCGGGGTGTTGATTTAACTATGAGAGTGCCTAGACGGACCCCGGAAGGGTCCGTTTATGCACTTTCATAGTTGAATCTAACCTTCTGGATTTTACGGTGTACATTACGGGACGTAGTGGCGTATAACCGTAATAGATTGGGTGTCAGCAGCATCCGAGGATTTTAAATGCTTCTTAGAAGACGTTCTAGACGAGCTAATAAGACACCACTACAATTCCAATCATACTAGTACACCTCGGTGAACAAACGCTTTATCGGTCTAAAATAGCTCTACAGACGATTGCCGCGGATCGCCGACGCCGGCAGCCTCCAATCGGTGGGGTGGAAATCTCTAGTCCTGGTCACATGTTGGGATGAGAGAACCAATCAGTGTTTAGAGGCCAGGGTTACCTGCTTCGCCTCGTAGGGCCTTCTCCACGGCCACACCCCTCTCCTCCAGCTGTCTCTGTTTCTCCTCGACCTGCTCCAGCTGTCTCTGGATAATCTGACAGATAAAAACACACACGTGAAACAAATTAAATTCATTTACCTGTGAATTAGTGGCAAAACAACTACCGTACGTGTCAAAGTGTCCCTCCTGACACCTCATCATAGGCATCTGAGCGGCCATCAGCTGGGTGAATCCATAAAAGTAACCGGAGAAATATTGTCCCTTCAAACACGTGCTCTGAACACAATGCCCATGTACAACCGTCACAGAAAGGCACACAGGGAAAAGTGCACCAATATCATATCGACAAGAGTCGACACATAATCAAATTGACTGAGAAGAAGGACTACCGACTTATCTGAAAACGTCCTCAGAGAACGAAGGTGAGACTGATGTGATTACCCGACACTTCCTTAATCAATGTCCCCGACTTGGTTCCGCAGTTATCCCTCAATAAACGGTAACGATAACAATAACAATAATAGTTTTTTTCCCCCCATCAAAGTGGCATGGGATTGGCTGATTGGTATCGTGTTGCTCTCTGCATGAATGCCATCGTTTCTGATCATTACCATCAAAAACATTTTCTCACAAACCTTTCATTTCCTCATTGGTGTTGGGTTACGGGGGAGCACTTGTTTTCTATTAACTCAACCTGACTGGATAGCATTTCTTCCTCAGACTAATGCTGCATTTAGTGAGGCTCCGCGTGGTGTTCGTGGATTTTCACAGGTAAGCTTAAAAAAAAATCACACCCGTGTGAAGTGAGTGGTGCAAGTCCGTGCGGGGGTCCCCGGACATTCCAGACCCACAGGAACCTGCCCAGGGTGCCGGCCCGGTTCCAGCGGGCCACCCCGCGTCCGGAACGGTGGAAACATGACAAGAGTTACCGTGTGGGGGTCCCCAGGGGGTCCCTCTACTGTACTCTACTGTACTCTTTAGTGGCTCCCTCACGTTTTGCCTCTACACCAAATCTCTTCACCTAGATCTACCAGCTCACACAACTAGCAAATCTATAGAATCTCACAAAAATAGCATAGATCTGGTAGATCTGCTATTTTCGCTGAACGTTTGCCTATTTCTTTTCAGAATGTTCATGCCCATTATGACATGCCCAGAACAGAGAAGCTATGCTATGTACGTAGTTATGCGGTTTTTTTATACCTGTGCTCTATGCAGTCTCTTGAGCTCCTCCTGCTTGGCCTGTCTGCGCGCCGCCTTCTGAACCCTTCTGGTCAACTTGGCGTTCAACTCCTCCTCTGTGTAGGTTTTCTGTTTTTAAAACGACACCCAAACAGTGGTTAGTATAGGGACGCACTGCGCACACGTTCCACGGAGCCGCCCAGGGCCCTTCAAGGAAACCAGCGGAGGAAGCAAGGGAACTTCTGAATCACCTTGTTTTTCTTTCTACAAGTTGAGGAACAACATGGACTTAGAAGCCTAGTGGAGACTGACATCACAATACATCTTAAGACAAACGGCCTCAGAGGGAATCTACTTAGGAGTCTAATCTAATGTACCTTGCAAAAACAACGAAACTAGCTTTTGTAATACTGCAGCTTTCAGCGCCTCTGCTCTTAATTTGTCTCGCCAAACACAATAAAGTAAGCAAGGTTATCGAACTTATCGTCCCCATTTATTTGTGTCAAAATAAAACAGTAAGGCTGGTGGAAACGCAGGAAAAAGAAGTATAGTACTGAAAAGGAGAATGTAGCAGGATTCATTCAGAGGTCATCCAATAGCAGCACTGGAGCTGGAACGGTCAGTGCCACAGCGATAGATACAGGAAGATTAACCACTTAAGCCCTATATATATACACATGTCGTACTAAATAGAATAGCGAGAATAGCCGATCTACAGTATAACCTCACATCGCGACTCGTTGTGAGCTTGTAGATCTGCCATTTCTGCTATTTTCTTTAGGAGAGAAGAAATATATTAAAATGTATCAGTTTTTAATGGTGCTGTAAGTTATATTTTCCTGTACAAGTAAGTGTTAAATTGTTCTATATTCACATTGCAGTCATTGCTATAAGTGTTTGTTCAATAACATAGGTCTCCCTATATCTCATCCAATCAGAAGTGAGAACTTGGAATTGATGCTATACATTGGCAGACCAGACTGGTATTGAAATGCGTACTGACCTACGTGGACATTTATTTGTTATTCACTAAAAAGCTTGAGATAGGGAGACAGACGCCCCTTACTGGACAGACACTAATAGAGCTGTTTTCTTTTAGCCAACAAAAAATGTAACTTGCAGCACAATTTAAACAATTTTCAAAACACATGGAATGTTTGTGAATTTGCCCCAAAATAGGGATGCCAGGGTTCTAGTGGTTAGAACGAGACCAGTGTGCACCAGTACAATGCTAAAAAGGAAGGACAGCCCCTGCCATCACAGGTGGGGAAGGTACAGTAAACAGCATCACAGTGACCAGAACAAAGAGGAGTGCAGCGTTTTTTATAGCCGTGGTAGAGCGGATTGGACCTCCAGCAGAGGGGGCTGTTATACAGTAACTGGAACCTGACATCATCATGCAATGAAGAGAACAAAAAAAAAAAAAGGGGGCCAGTTAGTTCAGAACGGTTGAGTGACAGCCTGCGCACACTTGAACTTCCATGCGCGGCCAAAGGAAGCCGTCTTCTGCGTCATTTCCGGGTTTTTAAGACAGCTGGTGGATGGAAATGAAGCTCCACCCATGCGGCAGAATGACGCTGCGGGGAAAGCTTTTCCGGGAATCTGGCCTTCATTTCCATCCACCAGCTGTCTAAAAACACGGAAATGACGCAAACAGACAGCTTCTTCTGTCTGCATGGACTCTTAGGTGTGCCCCAGAGCCAGTGTGTGACCCCAAACAAAACGGACGGAGAGAGGGAGAGAGAGGTTAAGGGCGGTGCACTGGCACATGCACAGAGGATGACGAGGGGTGTGTGATCAAGGGGGACATGATGATGAAAACACTACCTTTGAGGCGTACGATCTCTTGAACGCCAGCGCGTGAGGGACATAAACAGACTTGGGGTGGGAGGGGGGGGAAGACAAAACAAAAACAAGGAGGGGAAAACAAACGTGATACAGATGAAATAATCAAAATGGGTTAATGATGATTATGTATTAAAAAAAAAAAATCATTCAAACTGAATTACTCATGTGATCCAACAGGCAATGTTAATGCCCCACAGCACCAGGCACAAAACACCTTGACAAGAGTGCAAGTGATACAGCAATTTGTAAAACATAAATTAGCCAAACAACAAACATAATTTAAAGCCACAATCCAGGTGTACATATATATATATATATATATATATAACATTGTTTAAACCAATCCGTATTAGAAGGCCGAGGTGGTCTCTCTACTCTTCCATTGACAAATGTATACTGAAGCAAATGGCTGCACTGGATTTGACACTAGATGTGCCGCCATTTTTGTTGTAGTTTTGTTGCAATTACCTCTCTCAATTGGGAGGAGGAAACAATGTACATACAAACTTACGGATTGTAGCTTTAACAAATGTTAAGGTTGAACACAGATTACATTTGTTCACAAAGACGTTCACCAGAAGGACAGTACTGTAGATCTATTATCTTAACAATCACCCAATGCTAAACTCTACAACAGCCCGTGAGGATATTGCAAGTGGGCCCCCAAATAACTGGCAAAATACTTTATATAATTATAATATTATATTTAAAAACATAAAAAAGTGAGTTTTCATTGTGATACCGATATATATAGGGACTTAAAAAAATATATAATTTTAAAATACTGAAAATATATGAACTACAAGCTCACAACGCGTTGATGTATTTGATGGCTATTTACACCATTACAAAATGTTTTTTTTCTAAATAATAAAGCACGCCTAATAAAGCTTAGGCATATGGATGCATGATACACATGATACAGTAGGGCCCTTAAAGTACACCGCCACCATAGCCTGAGCTAACGTGTTAGGTTTCTGGTCTAGAGGGGCTTGTCGCGGCTGAGATTTGCGCACGCCCTGATTGGTTCACCGATCTGTCCATCAGCCCCGGTCCCTCCTCTCCCCCCACTACGTCACATCATTTGGAGCGACGCCCACCCGGAAGGGTTTACTCCCACTTCTAGCCCAGAGCGGCCAATGCGTTTCCCCAGGCTTTCATTTTTTTTGCGCCGACGAAAATGACTAAGGTGGCTGTACTGCCACCTTAGTTCCATTGATCCAAGCCCTAACACAATCGATTGATCATTACATTAAAATAAACATGCTCTGAAAATGCCATTCGGCAGCCATGTTAGGTTGTGGTCAGATGGGTGGGCCCACAAACAATTTCAACGATCTTCAAGTGGGCCCTTGATTGTGAAAAGATCGAGAACCACTGATCTACAAAGTCCTCCGCTAAACTCTACGAATACGACACGCGCACAGAACGTTTACAGCTACAAACACACCACATGGACACACACACCACAGAACACGGCTCTACTTGCATCACACAGGACCACACAAAGGCATGCTGCGATAGTGGGATCGCCTCGGGAAATTTCAAGAAAGTCCATTTCCTTCGACTGTTCGCACCTCCGCAAGATTAATGGCGTCGATTCTCGAGTCAGAATTCAAAGGCGGCGACGAAACAATGCCTTGATCATTACTTCCGTGTACCTTTTGTACGATTCCGCGTGGAATTGGATTTTACATTCTACTGCATAATGAGTGCATGCCTCTGGCCCACGCAGCTCTATTCATCTAATCTTCCATAAACACAAGTACAACCAGCAGCTATATGGACGGAATGCTTTTGAATTCAAATGGATTCTCAGAAGTGGGACTCAAGCTGCGGAGGATTAAGCTCGAGTTAGACACCAAAATATCAGACATACAAGACGAGCTGTAGAGCTTGTAGATCTGATAGTTTCGGTGCAGCAGCGGTGTGACGCAAAACCTGGTTTTTAGATGCGTGTGCCTCGCTTGGTTTTGTTCCCCGACTTTCTCCTATATAATTTAAACTACTTGCGTAACAAATTTCGTACAGCCTTCCCTTAGAAGATGCCTGAGTCCATTCATAATAGAAAGGTCTCCCAGGAAGGTTGCATTGCAGATGCCGTTATGCCCAAAAGAAAAAGTTAAGATTTACTTCTACTTCTTTTTTTTGGAACAGTGGTGCAATTGGACCTTTAAATGTGAATGGTTTGTTGTTGAAAGCCATAAGGAAAATTACTTGTATTAATATTCCTAGTTTCATTCCGTAATCATGCATAGTTTTGGGGGGAAATTGAATCAGCGCCGAATGTAATCTACAGAACAATCAAACTATCAATGTTCAAAATGAGCGAATTTAGCAAAACCGCATGAGTCGACACTTTTTCCCCTCTGCACCAGTTGAAATTCAAAACCATCCATGCCTCTACTACCACATAATACCTCTACTACCACATAATGCCTCTACTACCACATAATACCTCTACTACCACATAATACCTCTACTACCACATAATACCTCATCCCCTTCTTTATCTCTCCCTCCATCAGCATCTCTTTCTCGTACTCTCTCTCTTTGCCTTTCTCTTGCCCTCTCCCTCTCCTTCAACTCCCTCTTTCTCTCCTTTTCAAGTTTCTCCTCCTTTATAGCTTCCTTCTGCATGCCTGACACTAGATCAAAGATGTCCGTGTGGCGCTATGAAAAATAAAAAAATAAATACATGCATGGAAAGATGAATTGTGAAGCAACAGAAATAAATAGCTGTTGAATATCGTTGGTGTCGGGCAGGATCCTCATACAGTATGTCCATATTTAAACTTTTGGTAAGACTGTATTAAAGTCGGGTTTATCATGCATTAATAATGCATCGTTACCCACATTTTAATATATCTTTGTAAATGAATATCCTACTTTTATCACACAAAGGTAGTGAGAATAGCCGATCTGCAAGCTCAAGACACATTGTGAGTTTGTAGATCTGCTATTTTTGAGCGGTGCCTACCGATACAATGCACAGCTATGTACTGTATGTTACAGTACGGACAGGTGCAACACCGCCGGGACATGCCGGGTGGCACTGTTGAGCTGCCTAAAGGACTACAGTGCAGCTGTTCAGAGTACAGAGACACACACACACACACCAATGATATGATGATAATACATACAATTTATGTAGCGCTTTTCAGTACTCAAAGTTGCTAAATTATAATCATAATATCTGACACATTTGTATACAGTAGCATTTCTAAATACCCAAAGATGCTTTACATGGGGAGGAGCAGAAAACAAAGGAAAATCAACTTTATTGGGGAAGAAAATAAAGATGATGAGTCTGACTTGTCTAATTGTTCCCGTCATCACTCACCTCTGCCTTGTTGGACTTCTCAGAGGATCTTTCCAGCACGTCATCACAGGACAGGTCCGAGTCTTCAGAGAAGCTCAGATTCCGCCGCGACTTCAAGTCTGTTAACGCGTGCCAAGCCAACCCCAAGGAAAGCAATACAGCATCTCTGTTATGTTCTGGTACAATTCAGCGCCTCAAGCAAGTAATGTGAGCATAAAAGAGTCTCCTGAAAACCCCAAATGTTATCTTAATACCTTAACGTAATTTTATTAACTTAGTCAAGTTCTAGAAATTATTTTCGTAACCCTTCCCTTCTGGACGGGAAGTCGGGAACCCCTCTTGGGGTTCTGTACAGTATGTACAGTATTAAAAAGTTACAAAAAAGTTATGCTGCTATATAAATATTTGAAGTTTTTCAGAAAACTTGGGTCAGGATTTGGAAGGCCTCAGTCCAAAATGGGTTATGGTGTTCATGAAGCAAAAAGTATATATATATTCATATTTCTTTGTCTATTCTTTTGTATTATCATCCTCTGCAATCTCTTTGATGTAAATCAAAAGACCCCAATGGAAACAAGCCTCAGGGCTATATTGCGTTTCATCCTTTTGAATTTTATGTGCGCACACTTTTATGCATTGAACATTCACACAATTTAACCCATTTTGGGTGGGAACCCCTTTTGGTGTTAGCATTATGATATGCTTTAGCTATTGAAAAATAGCAGATCTACAAGCTCATACGAGCTTGTAGGTCTGCTATTTTTTTTTAAACTGTCAGAAGACATTTTTAGAATCTGATCTCAGGTCAGAATGGGTTAAAAATGAATGGACCGTCTCACCTGACGATTTCCCAGGAGGCGACGATACCTTCTTCCCAGAATCCTGAGTGGTGGAGCTGGACGACGGCGTGCTGGGGCACGACTTGTCGTCCTTCTTCTTCTTGTCCTTCTTGTACCCAGAGAACACGGCCTTCCACAGCGACTTGTGCTTGGGCGGCGACTCTTCCGTGCCCGAGAGCCGGCCGCTCTCGTTCTTGGCCTTCTTCTCCTTCTTGTTCTTCCGCGGCGAGAAGAGAGAGCTGCGCTTCTTGCTCTTGCCCCCGGAGGAGGCGTCGGATGAACAGACGGAGCTTTCCAGACTCTTGTTGCTGCTGAAGAAGCGTTCGGGCAGAGTGTCCGCCCTCTTGTTCTCCAGGGCTTTCATGGCCGACCTCTTCGGCGAGCCCACCGACTTCTTGCTCTTCGCCGAGGCGTCGGAGGAGGGGCTCAGGTTCCACGCCACTTTAGACGACGAGGCGCCCTTGGCCACGTCGGTCTCTTTCATTCTGTTCAGCTGCTGGGCCATGGCGTCTTTCAGAGCCGGGCTTTTGATGGACTTCTCCCGGGCTCTCATCCGCTCCTCCGCGATCTCCTTGGCCTCCGGGGAGAACTGCGTCATCCTCTGGGGCGGCGAGGTGGGGCTGGCGGGGATGTTGGGTTTGCCGTTCTCCATGGCCAGCGCCAGGTGGAGGGGAGGTCTGTCCTCCCTTCTGGATGGGGTGCGGAACGGGTCCGCCCTGGTCTCTGGCGTCCGCTCGTTAGGTCTGTCACCATCATGAAGTGTTAGTTGAGGGTTAGTTATCGTGCGAATAATAGTGATTATTGTGAACATTACAAATAAGAATTACATCACATACAGAAGGAGATATGTCAAATAACTTACATATACAAAACCTATTACTGAAATACACAAATAAATGACAATGACCAATAATCAAAATAAGTTATGTACTATGGCCAAAATTACATTTTAGACTTTCAAACATTTTCACAGCTAGCAAAAATAGTTGATCTACAAGCCACAATATGGCCTATTCTTTCTCATATTATTATTATTTTTTAGGGCATTTCTGAAAGGTTTCGCCTGAACTGCTCAAAATAGGGACACGATTATGCCAAAACAGATGCGATCGCCTCAAAATCTCAAATAAATAATTGTGATCAGGTGACCAAGGTTGACGAGGCCTACCGCTCGTCGTAGGTGTCTTCCACGTCGTCGGCGAACGGGATCTCCGCCACCGTCTCCACGAACGACTTCCTGGTCTCCTCCCGCCGGGGCCTCCTCTTCTCCCTCATGACGACCACGACGGCCGCCACCTCTGCCGCCGGAGGAGGAGGTGATCCCGGATCGGCGCGCATCTTCGGCGAGGTCGGCGACAGCACACGAGGGGCCGGCCTGGGCTTGGGCGCAGCAGGGCTCACGGCGGGACTCAGCTGTGTTCTGGGTGTGGGGACGGGCGTCTTCACCTTTGCAGGCGCCGACGCCGACGCCGCCGCCACCGTCACCGGCGACTTGGCCTTGGTGGGGGACGCGGCGGCGGACGAGGGCTTCTCCATGCCGTTGCTCCAGGACACCTGGTGCCGCGGCGCTCGGAGCACGGCCGGAGACTGGTTGGCGGGCACGGGCGGCGGGGGGCTGGAGGGCGGGGTGAGCATGGTGGAGTCGGAGGTGTTGCTGTAGACGTCGCTGCTGACCGTCTGGCTCGTGGACGTCGTCGTCGACGTGCCGTTGAGCCGCTGCGCCGACGACAGAGCGACGGGAGTGATCACCTGACCCTCCAGGGTGATGTTGAGCCTGCGGATGACCGAGCGTCCGGTGAAGTGAGGCTTCAGCTCCTCCGCCAGGTTCTTGGGGCTGGGCTTAGGGGAGGAGTCCGGGGTGGGATCCCCTCTGCTCTCCAGGATCTTACTGCCGCGGTCCAGAGGCGTCAGACCCAGACTCTTACGGATTTCGGCACTCTTCTGCCAAAACTCCTCTATGATGTCAGACTTTTTAGACAGGGATTCACAGGAGGAATCCAGGGACTTCGAGGACTCGAGCGGGGCGCTACTCGTCGACTTGGCCTTGGGGGTGGAGGTGCCGGCGGGGACGGGCTGAATCCTGACGGGCGAGTCCGTGCTGAGGGGCGAGGAAGGCTCGTGGCAGGGCAAGGGCTGTGCGCAGATGGGGGCGAGGGGGTTGCCCGTGAGCGGGCAAACGGAACGCTGAGGGTAGACGGGAGATATGGGGGTGTAGGTCTCTGGTAAACGGAGAGGCTGCATGCGGATCGGAGACTCGACTGGCATTCGGACCGAGGAGCTGACAGGCGTCGTTCGGACAGGGGAGCTGACAGCGGTCGTTCGGATCGGGGAGCTGACAGGGGTCGTTCGGATCGGGGAGCTGACAGGCGTCGTTCGGACAGGGGAGCTGACGGGGCTTGTTCGGACAGGGGAGCTGATGGGGGTCGTTCTGACCGGGGAGCCGATGGGGGTCGTTCTGACCGGGGAGCCGATGGGGGTCGTTCTGACCGGGGAGCCGATGGGAGTCGTTTGGACTGGGGAAATGATGGGGGTTGTTCGGACTGGGGAAATGATGTGGGTCGTTCGAACCGGGGAGCTGATGGGGGTCTTAGAGGGCGACTTTGGAGGCGTGCAGGCAGCGTCCGGAATGGGAGAATGGACCGGGAAGAGGATAGTGGGAGGAGCAGGGGAGACACTCAGTGGCGTATTGGCATTTGGAGACAGATCCAGATTTGTCTTCTCAGGTTGTAGTTCCTCCGCTACGAAAGGTTCAGTGAAAAAGCCCTGGCCAGGAGATTTCGCCAAGGCAGGAGAAGTTGTTTGAGTCACCTGGAAGATAAAACAGCATGAATGAAATAAATAAGACTCCAAACAAAACAAATCAACGATATACCTGCTGCTGAATGAACTGGGATGCCATCTTACCGCCGTCTCAGGCTGGGGAGACGGTTTGACCGGGGAGAGGAGAACATCATCTTCCTTCTGCAAAGGGCTGACGGCTCTTGGTACTGAAGAAAACGAGGAAAAATATTGAACGAGCTTTCACTCAACCTTACACATTCACAAGCTTGTTCTGGAAATGTGGCTGGATTTTCAAACGGTTTATCGTCTCTTACTAAGAACGGAAGCCATCCCCAGACTTTTGAAGTGCTCGTCTTCAGGGAGTGCTTCAATGTGTTCTGACGGGTGCAACAGAGCCTCCGCTTCTGCATCTGAAGGAATGTCATCTGGAATAAACAAGAATGTTGTTATTATTGTGTAAATGGTGTGGATATTCAGTATAATACAGCATATTGGTGGTGGATCAGGGGTAGAGTGGCTGGATGGTAACCGCAAGGTTGCCAGTTCGAACCCGGGCTCCCCCAGAGTTAGTGTCGAAGTGTCCTTGAGCAAGACTCTGAACCCCTAATTGCTCCTGATGTGCTGGTTGTTGCCTTGCATGGTTTCCGCCGCCATCGGTGTATGAATGTGTGTGTGTGAATGTAATGCACAATCTATGTAAAGCGCCTTGGATAAAGGCGCTATATAAATGCACGATTTACTATTTTGGTTCTCATATGCTCGTATGTGAATGTCATTTCTGTTGATGATTGTGCTGTATCTCGGCTACATACTGTACTCCGAGTTGAAATAAAGGCTATGATCACCAGTGATGCAAATAGCCTGCATCCTTAGACTCCCTAAATTGTCTAAGAAAGGTAGTAGATGCCTGTCCTTCATTTTTCTTTCCTCTTCCATTTGTTTGATTCCTATATCACTATTGATATTCATCATGTTGATATATTGCTGCTGCAGTGCAAAGTCTGGGGGCCAAAGAAAGTAAATTGTACTCTTATGTACAGTACAGGACGGCAGCACGACACGTCAAAAAAAATAAAGAAGCTTGAGATGTATGCACGGTAATGATGACGATTATTGTGTGAATTGAGTGTGAGTATTGAGTGTCCACAACAATACTGTTCAAAAACAGCAACACCAAACACACACACACACACACACACCCCCCCCACTAGAGCCCATACACTGATTCAGAGAGCAAGAGACAGATAGAGAGAGAGCTGCCTCTGTGGTGATAAAAGCCGCATGCAATAGATTATGGATAATTATTAATTACAGCGAGATTAGGAGGTTACCCGAGGTAATGCCAGCTCTACTGTAGCCTACCAGCTAGCTTTTGCTATTCATAATCCTCTGTTAATATTAAGGACAAATCTATCACTGGATTCAGGGGGTGAGTGAGTAACACAAAATTTGTATGTAAAAAAGTAAGTAGTTACAGTAGTTACAGTAAAATGCTTGGTGTGAACATGCCCTTTACTCTTTTTTATTATTCCGTTGCAAATAATATTTCCCCATCATGTATGTGTATTAAAGTTAACTTAGTGGTTCTACAAGCTCAGAGCGGGTCACTTTGTGCCACGCTGCAACAAAGTAAAAGCTTTCCAGGTCTAAATGGGTTCAAATTAATCTTCTCTTATGGGGGGGGGGGTCCCTGGCACAAAACATTTTCAGATGGGGCTGCGGACCCCCCAAATGCATATCAACTTGGTTTGAGAACCACCGAGTTAACCCATTTTGGGCGGAAACTCCTTTTGGTGTTTTAAGCATTATGTTATACTTTAGCTATTGAAAAATAACAGATCTACAAGCTCATGGCGTGGCACCGAGTGCCACGCTACGAGCTTGTAGATCTGCTATTTTTGAAAAATTGTGAAAATGTGAATGCCAATTACATATCATTTTTGGGGGTCCATGACACGAAAATGTTTGGGGAACGAAACATGGGTTTTTCTGAAAACTGTCAAAAAGACATTTGGGTTAACTGATGCAGTTGTTCCTGTAGTTGACCTACCCTGATCCATCTCTGTACCAGGCTCCACATCCGGTCCATCTGCCTCGGCCTCCAGGTGGTTCTCCTCACAGGGTACTGGAGGAACAGCAACAAGTCATTCATTGTATGTATGATCCCTGAGACGTAGCTGTCAATAGATAACATAGCAAAATAAAAGCTTTAACTAATTGACAGCAATGGCTTTTATCTGAACGTCCCATGTGAGGTTACTGACGTCAAGGGTAATCAATGACGAGAGGAGGCAAGACTAAACTAAACAAAAAACTAACTATCTTGATGATCACTTTGTAATGTGAGGCACATAATATTATGCTCAATGATGAAAGGACATGGAAAAGTAGTTTAAAATATTTTCTACCAATTCATCTAATTTCCATGAAGAAAGCTCAAAGGGAAAACCTCCAGCAAAGAAATATGTCAGAAATAATACATTAATAATGCAGTTGTAAACAGGTATTTTCTGTCAAAAGATATGAACAATGGAAGGAGTATAAAACAGCATTAGTGGTGGTTAGACGCAACATGCACTTAGCCATGACGGTAGCAGCAAACGGTTGGCATTTGCGTCAGGAGGCCGCACAGTCAAGGATTTAAAGACGTTCACCAGACAAACAAGGGGACGGCATCCCCTCTGTGAGAACAGACGAGTAAAAAAACGTGACAGAAGTATCCATGCAATCACTGCCATGATTTATATTTAACTATTACGTAATGAATTACGCAGCTGTTCTCGCATGATACATTGCAGCACATTCTAATGTTTCTGATCAACAGAATACATTTTCAAGTTGTTGTTTTTTTACCCACAAACCATGCTGCAATGTTCAAGGGTTGAAACACAAGGATTTGATTTGATTATATTTTATTTTGACCTTAATGTAGCTGGAGCTTTTAAAACACTTTAGACAGCTTCAATACTGGCACTGCTGAGTGCACTGGAATTAAAATAGACATTTTAATGTAATGGTTACGGTTTTCACAAACTTACGGGTTGAGTTGTTATTGTACTAAATCACTCAGATTATCTTAATAACCCAAAATATATATAAAAAACTACATTTAGAAGTTACCAATAACAGATATAATCTTGTATGTAGATGGTGGTAGGAGTGTTGTTTGTGTGTGTGTGTGTGTGTGTGTGTGTGTGTGTGTGTGTGTGTGTGACTGACTGTGTGTGACTGACTGTGTGTGACTGTGTGTGTGTGTGCGCGTGCGTGCGTGTAATTTATATAAATATAGATATATAAAATGTCTCCCCCTTGTATAACGAATCACCCCACAAAAAAGGTCTAATAGTTTTGTTTAATTGACTAAATCTATTAGTCTGTTGAATCAGACTAGTATTATAGTTTGGTGTCGTGCAAAAAAGGTAGACCTTTGGTCGTAATACATATAAAGTTTGAGTTGAGTTGAGTGATATTGATTTGAAGTCATATCACCCAGCTCTAGTTTGAGTCAGAAAAAAGTGAACCCCCGTGGCCTAGCGGTGTTACAGAGTGCATGCTTGTGAGTCTACTCGTCTCGCGTGGGTTTTTTGGGGTTTTTTGTCTGCATGCGCCAGGAAAAAAGGCCAGCAGATAGACAAGAAGAGATATTTCGGCTCTGAGATGGTGATCTCACGGTGGCATTTTTAAAAGCTACCTCCAGAGGACATGGACTCCAACCAGACCCTCACGGCCTCGTGTCGGGCGGTGGCTACGTTCGAAACCAGGAAGGTACGATTGTGGGAGAGAATCGGCGAGGGAATGAAAAAAGTCAAGACAAAAGGAATTAATTAAGACACAAACGTAGCATAACACAAAAGAGGAACAAAGCTGAAAAAATAAGAAATACATTAACAAAGAGAGTTAACAGTGCACCGGGAGAGCCGACTGGCTGGGATTCCTGTTCCACACCCACAAGGAGCCAGCAGCAACACTGAACTGACACAACTTCAACAAGGCAAAGAAAACAAAATTAGACATTCCAGGGGAAAAGAAGCCACATAACCAAAAAAAAGGAAGCCACATAACAAAATGTTTACACACACACACAAAATAATTACAGATGATTATGACATAAAACAGATGATTATGACATAAAACAGGTGGGTTAGTGAGTGGAGAGGCGGGGCAGGCTGGTCCTTCTGTGTTCAAAACAATCATGGCAAACAGCAGCAGCCACATTGGTAAAAAAACAGTCTCTCCTGGTCTTTAACCCCCGCAGTGCCACAGCACTGGGAGGGACCCGCACCATGCAGCGACACCTTGCCCCCAGGGCAGGGGCTCTTCTCACTGGGTTACCTGTGGAGGAGGGCTGGGTGAGCTGCTGGGAGACGGAGGCCGCCTGGCCGTCCTGGGTGGCCGTGCGGCGGCCATCATCACACTCCGGTGTGATCGCTGTGACCACCACCGACGGGAGGCTCTGGGGGTCCACGGGCTGCAGGATCTGTTGGATCTGAAGGTTCCTGGCTATGCCACCAGGGGGTGGGGGCCGGGTGGTGTTATGATTTGTCGTTTGGGCAATACGTGGCAGGTGGTTGGTTGGGTGGGGGGCGTCGATAATAATGTTATGTTGGGGTGGGTGTGGCAAGGTTGTACGAGAGAGAGAGAGAGAGAGAGAGAGAGAGAGAGAGAGAGATGAAGACAGTGGCATGGGGATGGGGAGGGGCATGGTGAGAAAAAGGAGAATAAAAGACAGAAGGCAGAGAGACAATTAGAACATGACAGAGACGGTACAGATCAGAGGAGAGCTGCTGGAGGCTGCATGCACTAGAACTGCAACAAAAGTCAAATCATTAAAACCAAAAGAATCACCAAGCCACACACATCAGCCTGTGTAAACTCTTTAACCTCAAAACACAAAACCATATACAGCAAAACGCCTGCCAATAACACGGCATTCAATAGATTAGTGGTTAAGAGCAAAGTATTGGACAAAATGTTAAGCGTTAAAATCAGCAGGGTATTAAAACATAATTAAAATATATAACCTTTGAAAGGCCCAACACACACACAAAAAACACACACAACAAAACACAAGATTGTTTTCCTCTCAAAGCCCTTACAGTAAATAAATAAAATACAAATTGCCCAAAAACAAACTCTTGGGGGAAGGCCTACAGAACAAGAAAACCAGGCATTATTAATAATGAGAAGTGTCCACAACATCATCATGTTACTGCAAACGCATCCACAGTCGGAGCCGCTACCTTTAAATGTACCCACGGCCTCTTCGTCATGTGCGAGGTGCTTCTCCAGCCAAAGGCCAGACTGGAGCTCCCTCTCCCAAGGGCAGTACTCCCCCTCTGCCAGAGGGGGGAGACAAAGCCCCAATAATAACCCAAGCACACACACAGACAGACAAACGACAGGCAAGACATGGAAGGAGGGGCAGAGGAACAGAGAGGTTTTGGTGAGGCGGAGGAGAAAGGTAAGAAGATGAGCAGTACAACGTGTGAGAACAAACAGCACCACAGGTGAAACAGATAATAATAAATAAATAAAAAATGGGGATGTGGAGTTCTAGCTGATAAATCCAATGTCATCATGGCGGGAATGTAAACGCACCACTGATGAACACTACAATGAACAGTGGATGGAGAACACAATGAGAGAATTATCAATGGTCTCAGTCCCGAGTTTAACCAAAAGGTGGCATACACGCTTCCTGTTCCAGTTCAGTTTCTCACAGCTTCATTTGAATGGCTTGATAGTAGATATGAACAGGAGAAGAAAACACTGATTGGTTTTATGAAATATCCCAGGCTTCTGGACATATTGCTAGTTTGCTTCAACTCTAATAATACCTGAACATAGCACATTTAAGACACATTGAGAGGCTGAGAGCTATTTTCGCTGTGCAACATGCTTCCATAACAGACCATCCAAATGACTGAAATTAGTCCTTTGCGACTGAGAACTTTAATCCACACATTGCCGTATGTTAAACATAACAACTGATATGCCACCTTCTGGAAACCCGGGACTACAGGCGGCCATATTGATATGCCCTAAAGTTTAGTGATTTAGTCTGTAGGGCTTTCAGACTGAAATTAGATGCACACATTGCACAGTATAGTTGAGATACCTTATTAACCAGTTAAGCCCTAAAAAATACTTCTATAGTAAGACAAATCACACAATGTCTTGTGGCACTTCTATTTGAACTGTTCATTCATGTTTTTATCTTTGCAACAATATTTGCCTAAACAAAAATGCACTAATATAATTACTGTAGTGGCCTATAAACACTGTAGTGTCCTAAAGTAGTTAAGAGAAGGAATTCATAAAACACTGCACACATAACAACGGTGTTAGAACAGAAGACATGTGGAAGGTATTAACACAATGCTGGACGAAGACAAAGCTGGTATGGTGCTTGGGTGCCAGGGATTTCTGGCCATTCCACTGTGATGCGCTTCCGTTTTAGGCTTCCATCTTGAATGCTAAAGGACAGCGATTTAGTTTCTGAGAAAAAAGCCTTCAAAGACGCGGCCTAAAACAGGAGCCAGTGTGGTTGAGTGTCGCATGGCGCAAAATTAACTAATCATGACGAGTATACCTATCCTACGTATTTCATGGGTTAATCATATTCATATTATTGTGTCCAAAATGTTCAAATGATGATTTAACAGATTGAATGTATACAGAGCTTGTTTTGATAATGTTTATCAATCCAGAGGTTATTATTGATCAGTGAAACACACATAAACGAGGACATGACAACCCCAGACTATTTACCGGTACTAGTCTCTGTGCATAACTGCAACCAGAAGGTGGCATACGGTACATATCTTTGATTACCCTGGCAGTAGATCTGAAACAAAAAAACAAAAAAAAAAACTAATTTACCATCGCTCTCCTCCTCCTCCTCCTCTTCTTCCTCCTCCTCCTCCTCTTCATCCACATCCCCGTCTCTGCTGGCGGTCTCGGCCCGAGCCTCCTCGCCTTCCCCCTCATTGGTGTGGAGCTCCACCGCCTCCTTCCAGGTGAGGTTGGCCAACTCCGACGGACTCAGGGGAAGCGGCACCACCTCCTCCACCTCCTCCTCCTCTTCCTCCTGGTCCTGCTCGTCGTCGTCGGCCTCGCCCAGCTCGTATCCCTGCTCCTCCTCCTCGTCCTCCTCCTCCATGTCGGAATCAGAGCTACAGTGGACGAGTATTTGGAAGGAAGCGTTAAAGGATATACAGTATACAGTAGATCTGATTTTTATCCATCCGTTTTCATTAGGTATGGTACTTTTTGCCCTGAATATATGTGACCACAGCTGGCCAAGGCAGAGTCTTTTCAGGGGCTTTCTTTCCATTTACAGGTTGTAGAGCGGCTATATTGGTTTGATTATTATGTCCACAACTTTAGCAGTTTGTAGATCAAATAATATTCTTGCAATGGTGTTACAGTGGACAGTGAAATAGTGAGCAGAGATGGTGTTAACAGCTGCGACATCTAGCGGGCTGTAATGTTGTCTAGTGCCGCTTTAAGCATCACAGCGTTTTACTTGTTTGTTTGTGTTGGTCTCACCTGGAGCCCAGCAGGTCAGGGTCGACGGCCTTGTCCAGCACGCTGCTCAGGTTGTGCTCCGCCAGCGTCTCCTCGGGCACCTCCTCCAGCTCCTCCTCCTTCTGGAGGGAGAGGCGGTAGTTCTCCAGCTCGATGCGCTCCGGCGTGCCCCGCAGACGTTTGGGCAGGCTGGGCTCCTGCAGCCCGTTGACTTCGGGGACTTGTTTGGGAGAGAGACCGTAACAAAGCCGAGGTCGGACGGGGCGCGGAGAAAATAAATGACGCCAGGACGATGGAGGTTTGGAGAAGTGAGGTGGTGGGTGGGCGGGCGTTGTGGGGCCCCGAAGGAGGTGGTCCCAGTGTGGAGGGAAGAGAATATATAGTAGTGACAAAGTTAGAAAAGAGAAGAGTATACACAGAGAATACAACTGGAATGCAGGGCTCCGAGGTGGACGAGACATGCACGGGAATAGACTGCTATCTCTATTTAGCAATTCAAACGCTTTAATTCAGATAGGACAGTGAAGCGACTATAGAGAGTCAGGAATTCAAGGGGCATAGAGGGAGAAGAGACATGCGAGAAAAGACAGCGGACAGTTTCAAACCCGAATATGGTATATGCACCGACTCAAAATACCTGTCATGCTGAAGTGAACATAAGCAGCATCAAATCAGTCACACCGCATGATCGTTGCCGTCTATCAGTGAAGGTAGGAGCACATGAGCAGCACCTCAACTCTTTCAACTGAGATCATAATTCCGAAAGTAATTTGCTTTCCGAGGAACAAAATTGACAAAAGCACACCAATTATGATCTAATAAGTAATTTATTATTGCATTATTATAGCATAATTCAACAAAAAAGATCTTTCAAATAGGATAGACATTTAAGTCTAGAATCATGACATTAACATTGACAAGGTTGGTGCCTTGCCTTTTTCCCCACCCTAAGAAGCAAACTATAAAACTGCAAATCTTATCCCCCTAAAAGGATTTTCTTAATACTTTAGTGTGGAGTGGGTCAGACCATTTACAAATTCTGCCCATGTTGCCTCTCCGCAATGAGCAGTCAGAGCTGGACTTCCACCTCCATGTAAGACTAAATGACAGAGAGCTGGAAGCGATGACCCCATGCAAAAGAAAAACAACCCACCAGAGCAACGCATGATTCTTAGCCAGTGAATAATGTGAGATTTGATGCTGTGGCTTATGTCATCTTATGTAGATGAGAATGTGTTCGACTAACTGCTGCAAAAAGCCACAGTAGAGGGTAGCACGGGTCCGTCCGGAAACCGAAAACCAAGTCGGGTCCAAAATATTGACTTTCCCCTTGGGTACAGGTCAGAACTATTACAATTGCCACGGGTCTCACCGCGAGTTAAGTGCATCTGAAATAGATCGACGGTTGGACCTGTATGGACCCGTGAAGAAACTATCACCTATTCTTCTCATAATGAACTATACAACCTTTGAGACCGTGTTGAAATGACATTCTAAAATCCATATTGTATGTTAACGTAGCGCAAAAGGCAGTGTGCACCGCCTGCTAAACACCATGGACACCAGGTCTAATCAAATTCATGTCATCCTCAGGTCTGTTTCGGCCCCAATGGGCCCATATCCAATTATTTGGGACTGTGCTACCCTCTGCACACAATAGCAATATAAACTATGTGAAATGACTGCGGATGTGAAAAGCTAGGCCTGTTTGTAATCTATACTGCCGTCAGTGGGAGTCTGACACACATTCACTCTAAATACTACAAACGTGTGTAGATAGCAATGATGAATTGGCCTCGGGCTCTTACTAAATCAATGCCATTATCAACTAAACAACTCTTGTCCTTACAACGATCTGCTGGTATACTGCTCTACTACAGCAGCTGCATGATGCCGCACACCAACAACTACAACATTACTGACACTCACCATTAACCTTATGTCTACCTGCCTATTTAAAGGGACACTTCACCCTTTTTGGAAAAAAATATATGTGAATGACATTTAGAAGATCTAGAACACTTCCCTGGTGTAATATGTGGTTTTAGATATTTTAGATTTTAGCAGTGTCATGGACACTGGGCTCACTTACTTCCTCGACCTGGACTACATGTTGTCTCAGTAAGACAGCCCTCCCCCTATTCACAAGGAGGAGCAGTGCACCAAAGCATTATGGGAATTGTAGTCCAGGAAGTAAGTGAGCCCAGTGTCCATGACATCAGAGACACTGGGCTCACTGCTAAAATCTAAAATATCTAAAACCACAAATTACACACATAAAGAAAGACCCCCAGGAAAGTGTTCTAAATCTTCTAAACGTCATTAAAATATATTTATACCTATTATTATCTATTAGCTACCATTATTTCCCATTCAAGATTAATATATGCAACAATAATGCAGGAGTTAGCATTGAGCAAACATAGGTTAGCGTTGGCAGCGGTGTGACTAGGGACGGCGGCGGCGGGTGAGGGTGGGAGGTTGAGGGATGCAAGCAGAGGAGGAGGAGTCAACATCACAAGAGGACCAATCACGGGTGCTAATTGGGGCATTAAGGCTGGAGCTTTAAGCTGCTCTGATAGGAGGGATGAAAGGTAAAGCTCACAGAGGCATCAATCACAAGCACTACCACAAGCACTTCATCGTTACAGTGTTAGCAAACAGCTGACAGAAGGGTTACAAGAAGAATGAAGCTCAGTTTCTTTTGCTAAATTAATTACAGGCATTTAAGAAAAGAAAAAGAAAAAAAGAGCCAATTTGGTTGCTTCACCGGGGTACACAAATTACCTCAGTTTAGTTATTTTGTTATGTAAAATGTTTGACGTTTTGCATCAGGAAAGTTGGTGCAGTGCCGACATTAAAATCAGTTTAAAAGGGGCATGGAACCCATTATGCTGATTTTATAGTTTGTTTCTGTGATGCTTAGTTGCTTACTAGGCTTGCATGCCATTTTACGTAGCTGCAAGGGAGATCTACAAGTCTTATTGCAGCAGCAGCAGAAGCAGAATAGCCAAACTCCAAATGTTTAACCCGGGGGGGCTTAGAAAGACTTTAAGACGCACCATCAAATTCTACAAGCGTGCTGGCAGAAAGCTGCAGAACGGCTCAAAGCCAATAATGTGAGCCTTGTGTTCCCCGCCAACCGTCTTCAATAGATACCGTTTAACACATTGGATTACAAAGAAACACAAGATTTCATAACAACACAGAGAGCTGCTGTGTACTACTCGTAAGGAGCCATTTCCTCAGACAGCGTTTAGTGAGCGGAGGAGTGCTTTGGATATCGTAGCTGTCGGCAACCTATTATCCCAATATTCTAACCTTTTGTGGGGATTTATTTCGTCCTACATGATCAAAAAGCATAACAAGTAGCAGACCCACAAGCTCGAAATGTGACATGTTTTGTGGATCTGCTAGTTTTGAATTTGAATCCTGAAAAGTGACAGCTTTGGACAGACTACAATGAGGCCTCCACCAGACAGTGACAAATATCACGCTCAGAACGCTGCTATGCCGCGTTTTATGGGTGCCCGCAATGTTCAAGCCTTTGCTGTGCTCAAACGTCGTGTCATCATCAGACACAGTCAAGCGGATCCAACATGACAGATGAGGGAGGGCGCTCCTCCTCTCTAAAGATTTAACAATTCTTTTAAAAGCGCATTGAGCGCATTGAGCGCCAAAAACCGTGTCACAGAAATGAAACCACAGAAATGCATTACATGGCAGACAGGCTCTGGCAGCTGGCTCAGGCTTTCTGTGGACACGGTTCCTGAGCGAGAGAGAGACAGAGAGAGACGTCATGCTAGAAGAGGTTGATCAGGACATTGAGGGTGACACAGCAGAAGAGATAGATGCAGTAGGTACACACAAAGGGAGCGTTTAGGGCATAGTCTGCCATCTGGTGGCAGGTCCAGGAGAGCGTGCGGCGGAGGGGACGCAGCGCGGGGAGTCCGACGCGGCGCGGTATAGCCGCCGCCGCGACAAGAGAGGAAAGGGTACCTGAGGGCCGGCGTTCAGCGGAGGGGGACGCGGCCGCCAGTGCCCGTCCGGGGGTGTCCACCGTCACCGATGATGATGACGCCGGCTGGGCCTCCTGGTTCACCTGCAGTGCCAATAACACATCATGACCCAACGTTAAATTCCTTAACACGCTATGGTTATAGGCCTCTTAACCCAATAAGACCTGGGAACGATTGCACTTGTTGTCTTTTAAATCTGAAAAACAAACCAAAATGACTGTTGACTAAATTCAAAGGAAAAGAGGGTGCCGTTTTTCCGATGGGTACTCAGATTGGTTAGGTATTGTTCCTGCTGTTCTTCATACTACCAATCAGGTGAAGAAATCACAGATTTAGGCTTTAACCTTTGCTTTTATATGAAATATCGAAGACTATTAAGATTTTATGGAAGATGCTTCTGAACATATTGCTAGAATGACATCTTCAATATTAAAATTATAACCAAAAAAATTGTCTATTTTTGGTGCGCAAGGTGGTTCCATAGAAGCCAAAAAAATGACTGAAATCAGTCGTGGCTGTGGCGGCTGAGAACTTTGATCCATGAGTATAAGCGCAGTATAGTGCTTGTAGATGTACTATTTTCGGTGTACATCAGGCTAATTCAGGCTCGATACCTTAGTGCTGCTGAGAGGAGTGGAGTCTGGAGCCGGCCTCTTCCTCTGTGCCTGGTTGGACAGACGATACGAGTAGTGGGGTTTACAGTAAAACTTCCCTGCAGAGCAAAAAAGAGAAAAAAAAGGGGGAAACAAGTTGAGTTTGCTGACAAAATGAATGCAAGAACAGCCCCAAGTATGTACAGTACACAGCATGGCATTATTATCACCTCACGGTCCACTATGCATAGGATGTGTGTTGTGTAAATGCAGTGAGTTTATTGTCCGTTCCCCTTCTTCTACCCTGCCTGCAGGTCACCACTGGCCTCCATGGGCACTCCGCTATGAGCCAAGCTCTGCCCCCCCCAGTGGGCTTTAGACCCACGGCCTTCTTGAGGTCTGTGAGAATTGTGAAACAGCTACTCCGACTGTCCCTGTGAACAATCTGCTGCCTGTCTGCCCGGACAATAGACACTTCCCAGAGAGGTGCGGGGGGTGGGGGGCATAATGATGCCACATCAGATAATCTTATTCCTTGTACTGTATAACAGTACAAGTGCATGTGCTATTGTGACAAGCTTCAGACTCACAAAATCTTCATGAAAAATGGAATTCCCTTTTTTTTTTTCTATGTAAAGATCTCAATGCTCAATGCAGCCCACTGGAATAGCAGAGGTTTGCATTATTAGAACACACCAAATACAATATTAGTCTACATTGTAAATATCACCACATTTTTCCCTCGTCCAAAAATCATTTACAAAAGCTTTTACAGCGACAATCCTGTAATTCTCAAAGCAAACATTTTACTCAGAGTAGCTTAAAGTTTAAGCTACTCTGGGTAGCTTAAAGTTTAAGCTACAGTACTCTCAACAAATGCCGGCATTTGCAACGCATGCAGGTTGGACTTGGTACGCAATAAAGGAGATAAATTGTGCCTCGTACCGTCCTCCACGTCGAAGGCGTAGGAAGACAGCCGTAGTGTTGTGTTACAGTAGTCACACTTGAAGCAGCTTCGGTGGAAGAACTTGCCCTCGGCGCTCAGGCGCTCCACGACGTACACGCGCTTGCGGCAGAAGAAGCACACGTCGCTGCCGCCGATGTTGACGGGGAACTCCTTCCTCAGAGAGCCCTGTGGAGGAAAGCATTCAGACTCAGGACGACACATACAGTACTACACAGTAGTAGTACAGTAGTACTACTGTAGTACTACGTAGGGCTGTCACCATTACAGGGTTTAGGTTGCCGATACATTTTCACACAAATAATTGCGATTAACGATTTCAGTGTGGGTTTTTTTTGCGGCTTTCGCCTTTATTTTTTTATAGAGGGACAGACAGTAGGCTGACAGGAAATAGGGGAGAGAGATGGGGGGTGACATGCAGTAAAGGCCGTCGGGATCGGGAGTCGAACCCGCGGCACACTGCCAGACTCGGACAACCAGCCAAGGTGCCTGGACTGCTGAGCCACGGCCCAGGCCTTCAGTGTGGTTGTTTTGGCATCGAATTGGAACATTATTAATATAATTAAAAATGTAAAATACATACAGGGCAGATATAGCAAATGACTAACAAATGTAATACTATTATACTATTATAACATTTAAAAATAGTGGAAATAGTTGATCTACAAGCTTACAACACGGCACGAAGTGATGTGTTGTAAGCTTGCTGATCCACTATTTCCGCTGTTTTTGGAAAACGATTGACTTATTATGCAAAAAATAATTGTGATCATCTCAAATAATTGTGATTAGACGATTATGTAATAATTGTGACAGTGCGATAGATATAACTTGGACAGGAGAGGAAGTGGAATAAGAGATGGAAAGGAAATGGGAGGAAAATATAACCTCCATCTGCAGCAACGACATCAGGAAATAGTAATATCTCATTCATTATTTGGCTCATAGTCATAGCAGAGAAACTTGCGAAAACCGCAGCATCAATAAATCATACATAGAGGTCTTTTAGAAGTGAATTGATGCTGCTGGAAGACTATAATGGTCGATTGAGGTCACACATCCTCTGACACGATCCATCTTCACACAGTGAACTAAATGAGTTAGTCCTGGAGGGAATACACACACAGCTCTCTACAACCACAGGGAGATGTTATTATTACTTGGAATACCATCACATTCTGCCCGACTATGGGCTGCTGCGACAAAACGAGTCTCTCTAGTAAGAATCACGCCACGATTTGCAACCACATGCCATCGACTGAAGCGTCAGAACACAACCGGCTTCGGCTCTCTTACCAATTCCTTTTTGTCAAGCAGTGGCTTGGGTTCTTCCTGAGACTGAAGCTGACTGGCTATCTGCTCAGCCATCGAGCTAACTCCGCCCGTGTACATCTTTACATAGCGCTATAGGATCAGCATGTAGAGATACGAGACAGGAGGTTGATGGACAAAGAAGAACAAAGACATTTGGACAGAGAAAGGAAATACAATGAGTCAGAAAAAAGGTTGAAGAGACATTAAAATAAATGTTGTTGGTGGTTTTTTGGGGGGGAGCCGGGGGCGGATGAACAAAGAAATGTCACTAAGGAGACAGAGGAGGACTGAGGAAAGACATGGTGTGTGGTTGTGGTATGCTAGCTGGCTAGGCAGTCACGTGGTACAGAATGTGAATGAAATTGTGAAGACATGAGAGGAAACTAAACTAAATTGTTTGCATGTTTGGTTGCTCAAGTGCTAGTAGTCAATACTAGTCAGAAGTTATCCCACGGGATGGCTGTTGAGAGCATTTGCAAACCAAATTGCTGGCTCATTAAAAATAACCCCAACGCTCATGAAATGACTCTTCAGAAATAAATCCACACCCACACATTTAGCAGACTACAGTGAAGGCTAGAGGGATTTAAGGACATTAAAAGTGGATCACAAGCATTGATGTCAGTGATTTCACAGAGACAACAACTGTGTGTACCCTATGCACGTGTTGTGCACACTCATGCGCTGCATTCACTGATATGTCACACACTGATATGTCACACACTGATATGTCACACATTTACAGATGCACACACACACACAGAGACACTAATATTCCAAACATGACCTGCTGCTGCTCACATTCATACAGTACTCCAAATGAACCAATTCAGGCCAAGATTAGATATTTCAATCTTTTGAACTATTTGCAAAGAAAATGTATTCGCACATCCACGTCGCACAAATGCAGGTGCGTTGGGACGGTGACAAATGAAACAATCATGAAGAAAAACTCGTGAAGAAAACTCCTGCACTCAGCAGCAGCATCGGTTTCATTCAAGCATTGACATGACATTTCAGTCAAGAGAGAAGACACTCTTGATGAAGTTCCAGAGTCAATGCTTGGATAAAGTTGAGCAGGAAGCAAGAGCAGTACGGTCACGGTGTACAGAATTGAGGTTACATAAACCACAAAGAGGGCATAAGCTGCCATAAAAAAATATTATAAGATGAGCTTTTAACACTAATGGTGTTTGTTTACTTTATTTATTATTTTTTTCAGACGGACTACCGTTAAAAGGAAAAACTGCCACAGACTCACTAGTGAAATGGTGATAAGGCATATAACGCTAACAATAAGGAGCTACTGTACTAACTGTTAGTACACACTCCCACTGTTTCATACAAGTTCAACAAAAATACAAATAAAGGCGATGGATTACGGTTCCACGTGTTAAAGAAATGATTAACTCAAGAGCGTGAGGGTATTTAACTCACATTTACGTCACAGCAGGTTTAACTTCACAACCCAAACCTCTACCAAAATGTAATTACGCATTAAGTGGCTACAAAAAAGGTTAAAAAAAAACCTATCCCAGTAGAAAAGGTCCCGTCGGCAAACATGCAGGTTGTGAGCCGTTAGTTGCAACATTCTCCATTCCTTTGCAGAAAACGTCTACCTGTCTGAAAGTGTCGGGGGACGAGAGGGGGGACTCGGGGGGACTGTGTGCGCGGGCCACGTGCCACTGCTCCACAACGAAGCGTGAGGGTTTTTTCTTAGTCTCCAGGGGTGAAGGAGGGACAGACAAGATCAAGAGAACGTTACTGTAGAGTCAGAGTTACACTGTGGAACTGAATCATTGGCAGCAGATAAGAAGGTTGGTTTGGTGGTGGTAGCACATATAAAATGACGTAGTTTTACTAGTATTTCGTTGCGGTCGGGTGGAAACCTTGTATGTCCAAAAACTGTCCCTTTTTTATTATTTAAAAAGATAAAATAGTAAAAAACAGCCAATCTACAAGCTCACAAGGCATCGCAACGCAGCACGTTGCGACCTTGTACAATGGCTACTTTCACTACTTTAGTATGTATGAAATATTGAGATATGGAGATGCTAGGTTTCTGCCCGGCAGACGATTTGATCTTTTCTGAATCACGTCCCCCTGTCTGTGGGATGGAGAACAGGCTGGGATGGTTCACCTGCGGTCGGACTGGCTTGCCTTCGAAATGAGACGCAAGCTGCTCAGCCCTTTGCTGAATGCTAAGCACATGGCAGGCTGATTGATCAGCAGACCGCAGCGGCCTCTCAGGCTCCTGCAGAGAAACGCATCATGGTAGAGATAGATCACAGAGGACTCGAGTCAAAGGCAAGACAAAGACGTGCTCTGTAGTCTTCTTAATAGTTCCCTATGAAAACCGTGCTGCGGCACAAACCACTCTGGAAAAGGTTAGACAGTGGTGCAGTGGGCGTACGTTTGGTGCAATTAGTGGTTTCAGCTGTTAGAATGCAAATGCATGTAATGATGCTACCCTGATTAACCACTTTCAACCTGGCGGCTGGCGTCCATATTGTAAAGGGGACAAAATGTTTCAAAACTATTCACACAACACAATATCTATGTAAATTATTCAAGCTGGGTAATTTGGTAATTCATTATTTTTAGGGTGGATGCATGTACTGTACAGAGCTGTAACACCCTGTCAGTTAGTGTAAGAAATGGTTAAAATAAATGAATAACTAAAAGCGAAAACACACTTCTCAAGGTTCATTCCTCGTTCATGGGGACTATTTGTCTCCCGAGGAAGAAATTTGTCTTAGACAAAGGGCCCACATGCGTAGCCCTTATGCCAATGTCGCCGCAGTGCAGCGCGACTACTGTATATCATTAATTGAAAAAGTAATCAATAGAATAAGCATATGAGAAATAGTCAACACTTGCAGCCCTACAAAAATGCCAAGCAAGATCAGACTGCAACTTGATTCAATAAATACGTCAGAGTCAAAAATCAACAAGCACGATGATGTGTTAATAATAACTAGTTAGTTCCACAGCACCAACCAACCAACCACCCTAACCTTTCTGGGAGAGTCTGGGGATGAGAGGGGTGAAGCGCCTTGGGACAAATACCACTGATCTATAAAGAGCCGCGAGGGCTTTCTCTTAGTCTCCAGAGTGATGGAGAGAGATAGAGAGAAAGAGGAAAATAATTAAACCTGAGATACTTTTCATATACAGTAGGCCAACAGCATGCAAGCATTCAGCCTTATGAGTCAATTTCTTACACTTTCACAGTTAAAAGTCATACTGTGTAACTTTCATTTTAGAAGCCCTTTTGGCGACACATCCAATAGCTACGTGGTCATTTCCACATCTGCTTGAACTGCGGATCCCCCAGAAGTCTAGTGTTGCCCCCAAAACAAATAAAGCATTGGCCTGGAGAGACAGAGAGACTGAGAGAATATTTTGGAAAGCAACAACAACGTCATCATGAACGGTTTGTAATTACTCAAGCAACGCCAACTTAAAAGATTTCCAGTTCCAAAGCACTTTTTGGAGAGTCGGAGTGAGAGTCGGAGACAGACCAGAGAAATTCCATCAAAATTATAATTTTTTTGTATAATTGAATGATTTATACAGTATGACTTTAACATTATGGAATGGAATGTGCACGTAGGTCTAAGTACATGCAGGTGGCGAACAAGTCCATCACTCTGTGATGCTCGCGTCTCAAAAGCACTCCAGGAAACTGTGTCTCCACAACGAGACCATGCATGGTGGTGGTGGTGTTCACCTTTGGTGGCTTGTCGGGCTTGCCTTTAAACCTAGAGATTAAGCGATCGGCCCTCTCCTGTATGCTAGGGATGTGAATGGACCCCGGGTCCTCGAGGTACAGGGGACTCCACTCCTGCAGAGGACACTGTTTTAATGTATAGCTGAGAAAGCAGTACAGTACAGTACAGTACAGAACTAGTTGTCCAAACTACGGGTGCAACAGTGCAAAAAAAACCCAAAAAATAAACCACTACAAAACACAAAACAAATCATACACGCAAAAGAAAAGTTTCTTCAGGATTATTGGGTTAATAATAGAATAATGGCTGAGAAAACAATTGATCATTGCAAACGGGGAAAGCCTCCGTTTCTTTCCGCACAAGACTGTTCAAAGAAAGCTGCTCGGATCACACATCAAAGTGGGAGTTAGGAGTATTGAGTTGAAAACAGATCCATGCGTCTATCTTTACTCTACCCTGTCCGTCTGAGGTAGCCGGCTGCTTTCTGGGTGCCCTTCCTCTGGACTGTTATCAGACTGCTTGAAGGCAGAAAAAGTACACACACACAGACACATGTAGAATCATGTGCACATCATTTTTTCCTGACTGTCATATACGTACCATATGAATTTGCCACTATACTGCATAAACTGACAGTAGCCGAGAGATCCCCTGAGCCTAGCCTTAACCGCATTGCTGTCGGGAAGAAACCTCTTAAAAATACCCGGTCTACAAGCTCAGCTTTTTTTCTGAAAAATAATCTTGTTTCCAACTGACAGCAACAACATGCTGCCTCTACACAACACACCTACACACCGCGGGGTGTAGGTGAGCCTAACCTACACATACTTCTAAGAGACACGAAACACCCACACAGTCAGTCACACACACACAGAGAAGTCGGCAAGTAAACATGCAAACCCTCTCGTTGACACACACACACACGAACACACGCACGCACGCACGCACGCAGTGTAGTCGGCAAGTAAACATGCAACCCCTCTCGTTGACATACGCTAGCACTCGCCCACTGGAAACTATGCATCTACACAGAGTATATTTTCAGTGCTCTGCATTGACATGTGGCATATGGTTATCTACTGTAGGGGAGGGGTGTGTGGAGGTTTGGCATCGTTCAGTTCACTACAGGTTAGCCTGTACTATTTCAACCAAAACAAAACAGGGGGCACTCAGAGAGGTATGCTATGGGAAGGTGGCAGAGACAGAGGGACAGGCGGCTGGACACAGACGGACAGACAGACAGAGACTGTGTGTCACCTGTGAGTGAAGAGAGAGTGAGGAAGTGGAACAAGAAGTAGGAAGCAGAATGGTTTTCTTTGGACAGCTCCGAGACACTGGGGTGGGCAGTTGGTCTGCACCGCTCCTGGCCTTGAGGAATATGAAGAAACAATAGCATGAGAAAGATGACAATTATAAAGATTTTGATAAAGATGATGATTATGATAAAGATGATGAACCAACTCGCTATAGGGTGCAACAGTTACGATAGAAGATAGTGTGCGTTAA
Organism: Protomyctophum bolini; assembly: GCF_963924005.1. NCBI lineage: Eukaryota > Metazoa > Chordata > Actinopteri > Myctophiformes > Myctophidae > Protomyctophum > Protomyctophum bolini. Next base: position 9,065,099 of record NC_137865.1, read on the forward strand.
GGAATACCAGACGAGTCGCCCGTTTACCAACTCGCCCCGGCGTACAGCCGGCGGAACTGCGCGGCCTGGTATTGCGAAAGTAACCTGAGTAAATGATGCTTAAACGGTTAAACCTAACCTTATTCCTTAACCTCAGTAAAAACTATGCCTAAACCTAACCCTATACCATACCTAAACTTAACCCCAGTAAAACTATGCCTAAACCCTAAACTTATTTCTAACCTTATTCCCAGTAAAACAAAATAAAAAGGTGAGATGGTTTAGGGGCGATCGTACCCGTGTTAAGCATTAGTGAGGACCAATTATATACTTTTGTTGAGTAAAAATATTTTTTTGATTCACAAAATGGTGAAAATAGCTGATCTACAAGTTTGTAGCTATTTTCATTATTGTTGCACAGCACTGTTGTGCGACAAAGTAAAAACGGTTTGATTTGTGTACAAAAGAAAATACAATACATTTTAAATGTGTTCTCGTTCATTCTATTATTCAATAGCTGCAGCTCTACAACTCAGTAGAGGAAGGATTCTACATTATATTCATATTGGAAAGTCAACTACCAAAACATACAGTAAATAAACACAACGTCTAAGTCTCACAAGCTTGGATACTTGAGAGGAAACGTGACTTCCCTAAAATGGTCACTTAGATTGACCACAAACAAACAGAAGTCATTTCTATCAATAAACGCATTGAATGGGCTCACCAACCACATGAACCCCAGCTTCCCTATTCTGGAAATGAAATAGTCGATCTGCAAGCTCTTGAAGTTCGCAAAACTAGACTGGTACAAGCTCACAAAGCAATTGCAACACATAGTGAGCTTGTAGAGCGGCTATTTTTGGCGAAGATATTTGTGTAGAACAAAAACAGGAGGGGAATATTATAGAGCTCTGGGGGAATTCGGTCAAATAGACTTGGGTTTAGGTGGTTAATGTAGAATTATATAATCAGTATTTGTAAAGTCACACCAACCTGGATTAGGTTTACTTGGTACGTTACTGAGACGACTCAGGGTAACAATGACATGCGCACGCACGAGCACACACACACGCACACACACACCAAAATAAACTAGCCGTTTAGAAGAAAGGTTCCAGAGGTCAGAAGAAATTTCCAAAAAGAAAAATAATCCACTAGTGTAGTAATAACAGTGTAATAACATTTATGACACGGTCACAGTAGGAACTACAGGAAGTATGAGAAATCTCTCATTTTACAATAAGAACATCATACAGCTATGAAGCAGTTACGTATGTCAACATACAACACAATATGACTTACTGTATGTATGGATGGGAAAACTGGTCTAAAGCAGTGTTGATTATGACAGCAAAATAGCAAATCAATCTTTTGAATGAAATTTCATATAGTTTTAGTGACATTTTAGTCATCTCATATGTTTTAGTCTAGTTTTAGTTAACTAAACATTTTAGTTGACTATCTACAATTGTGTATTTTTGTAACTTGTAACTCAAGTCCAGTTCTCTAAGACTACAAGGGTTTAAGTGGTTAATAGGAAGTGCAGGTCCTGGTCCCATAATGAGCTAGGAGCACATGCGGGAGGACTGAAGACCTATTCATTCTCCAGTTTTAGGTGATAAGGTGACCACCGAAATGGTGATTAGTAAAAACAGAGTGCTGGGTTGAGCGGTGAATCGCTTAAACACCGCTGCGTTTCCGGGGGTTACCTTATCACCTAAAACTGTAGTTAGTATGAATAGGATTTTAACCTGGCTCTTAAACCAGAGGGAAGACAACCTACTGTACACAGTGTGCTATGCCAGTGGTTTTCAAACTTTTACATTTCAAGGTCCCGCCTTAACAGTGTACAAATGGAACCAAATGGACCCCAACAGTTCCATTTGTAAACTGTCGGAGTTAGAACCCCGGGCCTAAAGGAACCCAGAGAGTCCCTGGAATCCACTTTGAGAACCACTGCACGGCTAACCGTACCTGCTCCCCTCTGCTGGGCAGCGTCTGACACTTGAGCTTCTCTTTATAGCGAATACTGAGCTGTTCCTGCTGCTGGGTGCGGCGCTGAGACAGGACGGGATAGGACGGGAGGAGAGGACAACCAATCACCAGAGACCAGACAGGACGGGAGAGGACAACGAACCAGGAGAGACCAAAGTGTCGTTACACACTCATTTTAAAAAAAACACGGCGGCTTGGCAGCCAGATGCACACACACACACACACACACCTAGTCAAGGTTAGGAAATGGTGCAGCATTACTACACACATGAACTACTACTACTACCCCATGTAGTGTGTGTAAGCGTGCACGCACACACAAACCTAGACATGCATACAGACTAATTCTGGTACAACAGGTGTTCAGTGGGTTTATCATGCGCCTGGCCCTTGTGCTAAAATCCCATCCCAATAATTAAAATAATAATAAGAATAATAATAAAATAAAACAGACACCCTTCTGACGGCAGCCAATGCCCACATCGTACACATCTGAGTATTTAATGCAATGGGGAATTGGGGATAGACAAAAACATTAAGGGTCGAGTAATTTTTTCCAAATGGACTCCAAAGCATTTGAGAAACACTGCTCTACGGGGAAACCATCATTTGTTCAGGGGACAGACTAGCCCTAGGGGTTAGTAACAGTCGACCCTAAGGGGAGAAGGAGAGGTTGTCCACTCTTTTACCTTTCTCCAGGCTGGGACAGGGGCCAGGGACAGACGAACGGGCTCTTTCAAGGGGGCTGGGGGCGGGGAGAGAGACAGGATGCGGTCCAGGTTGGGCATGGACTCCCCCTTTGTGGTCAAACAGGAAGACGTGCGAGACCACCACGGCAGGTGGCCAATAAGAGGCGAGAGTTGCAGTGTGCATGCAATCCACAGACGTGAGTCACAGATGTGACCCACGATGGAAGAGAGAGACACATGGAAACAGAGAGAGGGAAGTGAATCACGAGTGAATAGTCATGCTGGTTGGAAAAGAAACCTCAAAATCCCAAAAGGAGTGGATGATGAGCAGGGTCACAAGGGTTCATAACAGAGACAAATATGACAACCACATGCATTTATAATAAGAAAAAAATATGACAGGCAGAGCACAATATCTCGTTCAGATATCGTCGCTGTCGGGTGGAAACCTTGTATGTTGTTTTTTTTAAGTCAAGCCCAGAGCCTAAAATAGGGCATAATTTAAAACTTGAAATGATGTTAGCAAACTGGGCTTTATGCAACAGGCAAAGCTGCCCATTGTTGGGCTAAAGAAGGCCACTGCTGTCGGGCAAGAAACGTCTTAATGTATCTCTGTGTCTATTTGGACATACAGTACAAGGTTTCCAAATTAAATAATGCAGATTTTCTCCGTTAAGATGCACACCATCGCCGGGCCATCTCGTAACCATCTTGTAATTCACCCATCACTTCTAGACCAAGTATTCTTTTATATACACCCCAAAGGCCAAACAGAGTCTTTTGTATAGTCCGAGATCTTATCAGACGCCGTGTGCGTTCCAACGCACAGTTAGAGGAGTTATTCTCCAAAAAGGACAACAGTTGAGATTTGTCTCTCCCCCACGTGTGTCAACAATACTCTCCAGTGTTCCCCCTGAGCCCACACGCCTCCCCTCCCACTGGCGTGAGCTCCGCTGGTACCCGGTCTGTAATCTGTACACCCCGCTGCTCAGCCCCCTCGCTCCACCACGTCCACTCAGCACTATCACACGCCTACTGTACCCAAGAACAATACCACCCAAACAGGGCCAGCATTGACCGATCTTACTGTAGCATTCTGGGATCTCTGCTCATTAATTATACGGCATGTAGCCCACAGACTCCGGTCTGTCATGAGGTTTGAGGTCCCCGTCATCAAGAAGACGCCATGAAATTCTACAACGATATGTGGAACATAGTGACTGGTCTATGCCACCCTGGGATGTCCGGAAATCATGCGATCACCACCTTTGTTTATATCGGGGACAACAGGAAAGTCATTTCTCCCAAGATATACGAGACCAAACTTCTCCATACCTGTCTTTTAAGCCCCGTCGACTGAGGAGCGTTCTCCTCGAACTTGGCGAGCAGCTGGGTGGCCATGACCTTGACCTTGTTGTTGTTGCACGTGGCGTAGGCGGAGTCCATCTTCCTCTCCGACAGGGCGGTGGAGACAGACGGCCGGTCGTTATGGCTCGGCCTGGACACTTCGTCCTGTGAGAGAGGCGCAATATACCCGATTGTGAACTCGAGTTGTACTTAAAGTTGCGTGCCGGTGTCGGTGGCATTAGCCCATCGCCATCAGTATAGTTTGACGTTAGCAAGCAAAAGTACTACCATGTACAAACACAGAGGAACTGAAACACACTCCCGGACAGCACTACTCACGTCTTCACAATGACCAGGCTGGCTGGTTTTTCTCCTCTTCCCCAAGCCGTCGACGTCCTTCTCCTTTTTGTCCTGTTGGTGACGAGGAGTAGTTATTTTTAAAACGTCACCCAGACTGACCTCGACCACACACAAAAAAAAACATGTAGCAATAACAGGTGTTTTTTTTATTATTATTATTAATATCTGACCTTGGGGTTGCGCTTGCGAGAGATGGCGATGCTGTGGCCCAGCTTGCTGAAGAAGGAGATGGGAGATTTGCTGCTGGCGATCAGTGCCGCCTTCTCCTCGGGACTCAAACTGTGGTTTTCTAAATTACAGAAAACATATTAATTGAGCCATTACCATAAATACAAAATAATAGGCACACTATGAAGTATAATAATAATACATTGAATTTTTATAGCGCTTTTCCAAAGCTCAAAGCGCTTTACAATGGTTCATTCATTTATACATTGGGAGGTGAAGCGGCGAACAGTCGACGCCAGCATCCTCACTTCCCACATTCTCACACCAATGGTGGCAAGCTCACACCGACCGACTCATTGGAGGCAATGTAGGGTTCAGTGTCTTGCCCAAGGACACTTCGACATGTGGCCAGGAGGAGCCGGGATTCGAACCGCTGACCCAGGGATCATTGGATGACCTGCTCTACCTTCTGAGCCACAGCCGCCCGTATAAGCAAGCGCTAGGGAGTCTAGTGGCATTATATTGTTTTTAATATGTAGTAGAGAACCACTGGTTTAACTATGGGATAATAATAATCCAATGTATTGTGTAGCGCCCTCCCTCACCTCCAGGGGGCACCGTGTCCTTGAACATCTCGTAGAACTGGCTGAGGTACATCACCATGGACAGTTTGTCCGGCTCCACCACGGAGGACATCTCCTTGCCGGTCATGCAGGGAGAGATTCCAAACTCCTTCTCCGCCACGTCGAAGCCCAGCTGGTTGTTCCTCTCCATGTTCCTCTCGTCCAACGAGTCAAAGTCACTGAGAGGGAGGGGGAGGAAGAACAGAGGAAGAGACACGCGGAGGTCAGGATTAGGAATGGCAGATATGTATGATATATGTTTTTTAACTAGAAATATACACCACTTTAACAGCACACTGAACAAAATGGAATAGAGCGATGGTTCTCAAAAGTTAGTTTTAATTTCAAGCACTAACTCTGAGAGTGTACACATGGAACTGGTCAATTTGGTTCCATTCCATATATACACAAAGTAACAGCCTGTAAGGGTCCATTTAGAACCCCCTCAAGGAACCATGAGGGTCCCTGGACCCCATTTTGAGAACCACTGGAATAGAGAAACAAAAACCAACAGTGTTCTCTGTTTTTCATGTCAATAAAACTGTATTACAATGACTGTATGACTGTTTAGTTTGCTTATTATGATGCTGAAACTACTCACACTTAACACTTTAACCACTAAAACACAATATTCTCCGTTGACCAGAGTCCCCCAGCGCTCTAGACTTGGTTCCAGGGACGTGCAGAGTGTGTTAAGAGGGGCAGGGGCTGTAGCCTGGCTAATAAGCCAGACCGAATAAAAAGAAAATCCCTGACAGTGTGATTTGAGTCTGGCTTATTAGCCAGGCTACAGGGGCTGACATCCCATAAGTTTTGGACAAAAATAGCAGATCTACAAGCTTTCAACGCGTCGCAAGCTTGTAGACGCTTGTAGAGGGCGAAACCCAGCACTTTTTAGATAATGGAGATGCGGTGTACGACATGGATTTCTAAACAAATTTGTGTTCAAGTTCAGGAGACTTTGGGAAGAAAAGCAATTCTCCTGAATGCTGCCTTCCGGCATGTCATGGAAAGGAGAGGCATTTGCATTTATTTCCTTTCTTCAGGGGCTGAAGCCCCCTTTGATGTCTACGTGTGCACGTCCCTGCTTGGTCCGCTCCTTTTGTCCCTCTTCACCAGATCTAGAGTACAAGCTCACAATGTCTCGCATTTCAAACTCAAAGTATTTCATCAATCAAAAGAGGTAAACATTGTGACATCCTGTGTCTAGGTGACACATGACCTTGGATCTAAATGTCTCAATAGAGGAGCAGGGAAACTAAATACAACCAACGCAATTATATTGCATTAGCATACCGGTACTCTACCATACAGTACATAATAACTCATACTAACTAACCATACAGATTGGACCAAATTGCAATAGGGGTGAAAGGTAATGTTTAGTGTAAATGGCACTGTGGATAATACTCATCAATACAACGTAACCTCAAATGTAAACCCATTTAAAAAGCATCAGCGTTCAAAGACCGCTGCAGTAAAAAGTAATGGACCACTCCACTCACTAAATGCATTAGTAATAGTGGAAAGCCTTCAGCCTTGTGTGTGTGTGTGTGTGTGTGTGTCTGTGTGTGTGTGTGAGCGAGAGAGTGCTAAAAGGTCAGGCATATTATACATAATGGTAATTGCAGCTAAATGCCTGCAGAGGGCCCCCATCCACATTAGAGATGTAAGCAATGTGCCATGTCTGCTTATTATAACCGACTTTGGACTTGTCATTCTGTCAAGTCGCTTGTGTAGTTGGTACCAGCTCAGTGGCCTTGTGCTTTGAGTGTCCGCCCTGAGACTGGGAGGTTGGGGTTCAATCCCCGGCCGGGGCATACCAAAGATTCAGACAAATGTAACCCAATGCCTCCCTGCTTGGCACTCAGCATCAAGGGTTGGATTGGGGGCAAGTCATGTCCAGGGGGTGTACTTGTACATCAAGCTGCCTCACGCTACAGAAACAGGAGATAGGCTCCTGCCCTATGGGCCTCATGGCTACAGAAACAGGAGATAGGTTCCTGCCCTATGGGCCTCATGGCTACAGAAACAGGAGATATTCGGGAGTCATTGACGTGAACATGTTTGAGAGCCACTGGTTTTGTACGCCATGCCGAGCCATGAGGCCCATAGGGCAGGCCCTATGGGCCTCATGGCTCGGCAAGGCGTACAGTAGTTTGTTTGTTTTCTTTCTTTTTTGGGGGGGGAGGGGGAGGCTGTTATTAAAGTGTAGTTGCTTATTTGGGCTTACTTCCAAATGTCTTCATTATTGTTTAAACCAGTGGCTCTCAAACATGTTCACGTCAATGACTCCCGAATGAATGTATTTGTCTGCGCCAAGACCCCGCAATCTGAAATGATTGTGCCAGGCAATTGTGTATATTCCAGATATTTTTTTCATTATTTGAAAATAGCAGATCTACAAGCTCAAGTGGGCTATTTTGCCATCAGCCAAGAACATGGGTGTCTTATCCCTGATACAATGCGCTAGACGCCTGGGAGATGGAATTCTGAGGTGGAACGCCACACCTACCATCAGCTGCCAGTAGTAACCGCACGACTTGCCGCACTCAAGCCGTGCTACTCATACACTGAGATGGCCATGACGTTGTAGTCCAAAGAGCTACACGGACACAAACCTATAGTCTTTTCTTTGGGGTTTTCATAGGCCTGGATGCTCGTTTCTCTCGCCTAAACTTGCCAACAACACTGCATGGAAGCTGTGCTGTGTCGCTGTGTTGCTGTGTTGGGTAGGGCGTGTCATCATGGTCACTGTACTGTTAAAGCTGTGCTTGCGGGACCATTCCAAACTGGGAGCCGCTAGCTCGTTGACACAGTGATGTATGTGTCCCCTGGACCGACCAAGGCCCCGGCAAGACAATAAACATGAGCAGTAAGCAACAAGCAGGCAATAAAACACAGCAGGAGAGCCGCCCCACGCTCCACCACACACTCGTAACCCTTTCACCAGTGGCACGATAGCATCAGTTGGTGGAAGAGGAACTACTCAGATTTTATTGTTTAAGTAAAAGCAGCAATATAATAATATTTTTGATGCATTTAAAAAAAGAATCTATCATCGCTGTCGGGCAAGCACACAGGTTCTTGTTTCACATTTCCTGAAACGTAACAGTCGTCCAAGACTGTTACTTTACAAAGTTTCAACCTGAGTGACAGCGACAATGTATACCGGTACTGTACATTTTCAACCAAGGACCACCTGTACTCATGGTATGGACCACCAAACTCATGGTAAAAAGGACTAGCGTAATAGTGTAGCGCTCGCGGTTGGCGCATTGGTAAAGTCCCTGCCAACCACCACAGAGGTTGTGGGTTTGAATCCACCGTGAGCCAATACGAGCCAATTGTGTTTGCAATGTTTGCAAACATTGCAAACACAATTGGCTCGTACACCCGGGAGGGAAGCCGGGCGTGGAGGGTGATATTGGGCATTGCATCATGTACTCCTAGATCTGTCAGCGGGGAGTGTTGGGCGGTGGGGGCTCGTTACTGGCAGGTGGATCAGTAGGATAGAACAGCAGTGACAACAGCAGTGAAAAAAGGGGTAAAAAAAATATTGTCTACTATAAATTTTAAAAAAAGAAACCGCAGTGTGCACAATTGAAATGCCTATTTGAAATACTCACATGAGATCGGGTCTGTATCTGTGGATGAGTGCACAGAGGGCCAGGCCGCTCTTCCAGGACATGGTCAGGTCCGTCACGTTGACGTTCCTGAAGCCTTCCGTCTGCCTCTGACACCAGTTGAGCAGCTTACTGGAGCGAGCGATGGACTCTGAACATGGAGCCAGATGGAGACGCAGTCAGTGACGGCCCAATGCAGTCGTTTTTAACCCATTCTGACCGGGCACCCATTTTGGTGTTAGCATCATGTTATGCTTTACCTATTGAAAAATAGCAGATCTACAAGCTCATATCGCGCCACCGAGTGGCGCGATACGAGCTTGTAGGTCTGCTATTTTTTGAAAAATCGAAGAGCGACTGACATTTTTAGAATCTGATCTCAGGTCAGAATGGGTTCATCAGACCAGTGTGTTGTCCAGTGGAAACCTCGTATGAATCTGATCTCAGGTCAGAATGGTTAAAATATCGTTGGTGTCGGGCAGAAACCTCCTACCTCCATAATTCTAACTTTTAGCGTTTTTTTATTTTATTTTCGTAAATGAATGCCCTACTTGATCATTCTACAGCGGCACACTAAAGCATCAAAAGTAGCAGACGTGCAAGCTCAAAGTGCGTCTAGAAACGCAGTGTGAAGGGACGTGTTTTGAGCTTGTAGATCTGCTATATGTGATGCTTTTGAATCCTGAAAAGTAACCGTTTTGGACATGGAAGGTTTCCACCCGACGGAGACGATATGCCCAGTAAAGTCCAGAGTGTTCATTGAAACCGATAATGCAAATAAATGTACCTCGTTCATTTATTTAACCACTTGAACCCTGGTGAACCTAATGTGTGGAGCAAAACATTCAGTGAAAATAGCCAATCTATAATAGATTGTCTACTTTCAGCAAATAATTGATGTTGAAGGGGCCAAGTATAGAGCCTGCTGGAGGACCCTGGTCAACCAAGTATATAGGGTTTAAGTGGTTAACTATAAAAGCAGAGATAATTAGGTCAATTTTTACACACTCTGATTTGACTGTGTAGCCTTGTTGCCAGACCACTATACTGTAGCAGGATATGCTCATGTTGTCTGCAGTGAGGTATGTGTGTCATGTATGATATTCCCATGGCAAAACCCACAAAGAAACACACCCCATCACTGCAATTTACACAGAGGGAGCGCTTGTTTTGGTTCATGTGATAAACTATACCGGCAGTGCATCCAACTCGGGTGTAGCGCCCGTCAGTGTGCGAGGCCATCGGCTGCTTAGCATCTGCACTAACGAGCAGCGTTGCCAAGTCTGCTTATCATGCTTGTAAATACTGGCAGTTGCGGGTTGCGGTCTACAAGTTCACAACGTGTCACATTGTGACACGCTGAGGTTTTAACAGGGGTAGAGGGTTTAAGTGGTTAAAAAGTCAGGGATTTATTGTAAAACTTGCACATTATGAGTGAACCAAAACAAGCATTCTCAAAAAAAAATCCCTTTGGATTTGTTTACACACAACAATCAGTTATTAAGCTATATTTTTTGTCCATGTTAGTCCCATTTTGAACAACCCTATGAAGATAAAAACAATGAACTGTGAAGAGTAAGACTTTGTCATAAATGTCAGTTAAAGAGAAAGCCAATGAGAGGTTAGCTAAGGGAGGATGCAGAGCTCTTAGGAAGTGTTTTAAAACTGTTAGAAGACACGTCGTCTTATTTGTTTTTTGCTTCTAATATAACCAGCGAGACTGAGCGCAACATAAATGAGTTAGTGCACGCAAAACAAACTACAGAGGCTGCAATCCATCCGCATACAGAGTTATTATTCCTTGTATATAGAGTATAATGATTAATTCATGAGTACATACACTTTGTAACGGTTAAAAATACATTAGGAGGAAGGAACCCTTGAAAAGCAACACCATGCATGTGGGCTTCAGGTTACCTTGCATCTGCTTGTCAAGCAGGTAATTTGCTAGAGTAAAAATAGTCCATTATTACATTTAAGAATAGAAATGACCGCAACAGAATCTTACACATTTCATCAAGTTATGGCACTAGATATACACAATAAAAATAATTTAATCTTCATTTATCCAACTCTAAGAGTGTAACAAAATCTGTTTGGGTAATTTTCATGTTTACTCTGAACATGTGCACCCGGGATAGTTTTTGGATTCAATATTTTGAAATTTGATATTATTTTGATCATTCATTTGATAAAGCACATTCAACATAAAACTCCACGTAGGACTCATTGAAAACACATATCTCTGGTATTGGTGACTGATATCGTCCTAATGAATAGGATGAAACTTTCATTATTATATTAGTGATTTAAGCATGTGAATATTCTTCTATAATTGAATGCTGCATCAAGGCATGTAATCCAAGAAGCCCATGCAGGACAATATCAGTCGCCATTAGAAGCAGGGACTTGTTTTCATTGAGTTTGGAGTAGAATGGGCTCATTTTAGAGTCAGAGTTAGAGTTCTTAAATTCTGCCCGAACCAGACTCTGCCCGGGTATCAGGCCTCTGGCTTAAGATTATGGTTTGGTTCAGGCCAGGCCTACATTTTCAGGCCCGTTTTGAACTAGTCAGAGTGGACATGAAAATGTTCCCAGGCGTGTTTTACAGTGACATTTTTATTATTATTTGGAATGTTGTGGAATAACGTGAATGTTACGAACCATTCCTGGCCAGCTTGGATGTGGACACGTTGATCACATTCTCCATTTCAATGCACATCTCCATGTTCTGGCCCGTGTGAAAGAGGTGACGCACCTGCAAGAACACAAAAAAAAACAGACTTATGCCTGATTCTTATTTCGTCGAACATAGCTGACCTGCTACAACCTCACAATGTGGCCCGCCCCGAATGTGACCCGTTGTGGATGTCTGGATGCGACCCTAGCTAAAATTAGACTTTTACATTCTCCCCAATGATTTGTCATCCTCAGGTCCAATGTATCACTTAAAAGCGACATTTTTCATTTAGACAAATACAAAAAATACGAATACATCTGCAGACGTTTCAAAAACGGTGCAGAATACAAGTATCGCTTTTCCCTAGAAGATTATGATCGTGAAATAATATTAATGTCTGTGCGGTCCAACATTGTTGTTTGGTTTACTTCTGCAAGCTGATGGTCGCCATTAAACATGTTGCATCCGTTTTCATTAGAAAAGCTTTTGTCCCTCAAGAGACACTCTGAGGTATGTGCCGTGCTACAACCGAGTTGTAAATGAGTGCTTCCTTATAGGGCATAGCAGTGGCCGCCATTTTCTGGTTCCACCGATGCAGACCCCATTCATTTTTTCCATTGAGATTTCTAAAACATATTTATTAATATTAGGCTTAATTATTTTAAGCCTAGAATAAAGCAGCACCAGGCTCCTGGTGAATCATGACAAATTTGATTCTGTGAAAAAGGAAACTTATGCAGAGGGAGGAGTTTGTGAGTGACATGTACAGTAGTTGACGAATGTTGCCTGTAGCACCTTCAACACTTAAATCAACACCAAGTCGGTGTTGTCAAGGTTTTCGGAATAGGTTTATCATTTAGAACTCTCAATACTGTATCAGTGTGACCAGTTTGCAGTTGAACCAGTTTTGTAGTCGTTGGAACATAGATAGTTTACACTAATGGAATGAAGCCATACGGAGAAAGAAGGCGTTGTCACGCGGGGTGTCAGCTGTAGTACTGTATATACAGTAGATGCTGAGCCTAAGACGGGCAGAAATCATTTGAGGGTCTGTTTGTAACAAATGACGTCCGTCTTCATTGTTGCTCGCAACAGTCTAATACAAATCATTCATGTTTTAAGATTCAGAGTTTCTTGTGCCTCTGAGTCTTTGTTCCCGAGATAGAGGCGTTGGTAGGTTTCCCACGACAGTGTATCAACTCGCCACACACCTGGTTGGGCCTGAGGAAGTTAAGGCTGATGTTGGGGTAGCGCGTGGTCGGGTCCACGCTGTAGTGGCTGAAGTTCTTACTGACGTTCTCCGGCGTGGTCTGAGGCAGCAGGCGGTAGATGCTCTCTCTAAAATTACAGAGGAGAAGAGAAGAGGAGATCTAAACAACAATCTATTGTCTTCACATGATGACAATAACAATGTTTTATTCTGACATTATGGAAAACCACCAGGCTGCAAAAACAATCAAAGTAGAGGGAATGGTAAATTATGGTAACAACAGTAAAAAAGGGGTGGAAAAGAAAGAAAGAAAAATAAATAGTAATAGATTTAAAATAAAATAAATAATTGATTTTAATAAAAGTATTGATAAAACAAGAAAAAAAGGAAATGGAAATAGCAATCTCACAACACGTCACATCGCAACACGTTGTGAGGTTGTAGTTTGGCCATTTTTTACCGCAACACAGTATAAAATAGGGCATACTGTAAGTGGTTAATCAGACTAATATATTCGATTATAAAAATATATATTTGTTGATATATAAAACAATATACAGTACACAGTACAGTAAAAAGAGACGTTTCTTGTTCTTTTCACTTGGATCTGGCAGCGTTGTTTGTAATAAAGTAATGAAGTCATGCTATCGATGATGTAACACATGAGAGCTACCAGTAGAACAGTCACATTCCAACCAGCTCATTATCCCATTAGTACCAGCAGCTGCGGCAGCACGTCCACTCACTGACATCCAGGATCCAATGCAGGCTCACATTTTCTATAGTCAAGCACTCAACAGATAACAGGGTGTGTTGAATGGAGAGGAGGTGGCGTGTGCACGCGTGACTGAGTGTGTTATGCATGCATAAGTGTACACGTGTGTGTGTGTGTGTGTGTTGGATTACATGTACATACGTGTCATACGTGTGTGAGTGTGATGCACATGTGTTTGTCTGAGAGGAACAGAGAGAGAAAGGAACCCTGTGTGTGTGTGTGTGTGTGTGTGTGTGTTGTGTCTCAGCATTTTCCACTGTCTCACCTCTCTGCTAGGACCTCCAGAGGGCTGTTTCCCTGAGCCCAGCTCCGTACCATCCAGGCAGAGTCTATGGCTGCTAGGAAACCTCGGGCGATGCCGGTACCCATGGGCCAGAACGGCTGGAAGGACACATTAGACCACATTAAACCCTGGTGTCGCTATTTTGGCCATGGCATTACAGAAGATTTTTTTTGTAACGATTTTCCGGATTTTGGGACAGAATCTGGAGGATTAATATAAAAAAATGTGTTTTACAAAAGTCGGCCTCCTGGTGGCGCTATAAAAGGCAGATGTGAAAAATGCAGGTCAAAGGTTTGTCCTTTAGGGAGTGTGCATGCACCGTTTCACACAGATTGGTGCGGTTATAGGTAAAAAAAGGTTGGCAAACTTGGCATCCAGGGAGTGGGTGTGCAAAGTTTGGCATCGACCGGGTTAACGGTGCCGAAGATTAGCTGTATGCCAACAGACGGACACACGGACGGAGTGCAAATCATACTTCGGCTGGTGGAGACAATAAGTGTCACCATCACAATGCAGTGCATAAACTTGTGGCTCACACTTCTCTTTCCTTGTTGTATCCCTTCTTGTCACCTTTTTAGCTTAGTACTATGCAGCACTGTATGGTGAATGTTTATCCTCATGTTAGTTCATTTGATTTGTGTTTTCTTGACCAATAATGTGAAGAATGCTATTTAGACAGCATGTCGTTTTAGACCGATGCTTGGTTCATTGTTTACCTGGTATCCTAGTTACTTTGAGGCACTACAACGTTCTCTCTGCACTCTACTTATGTGGCCATTTACCTGTTTGTTGACTTGACTACTGCTTACTCTGACTACTACAATGTTGCAACTTGAAAGACGGTCTGGACAAGAGCGTCAGCTAAATGCCTAAATTGTTATTGTAAATTGTATGTGGTTAAAACAACCACGTACCAGATGAGCCCCGTAAAATGCAAAACAGAATGGAGTGGTAAAGTTAAATGAGTTTTAAAGCTTCCTTCAAAACAGGCCTGAAAATCCAGCTTTCAGGAGAGCAAAATGTGATGGCATTCACTGCCAACACTTTTTTCTACTTTTTACATTTGTTTTTGGTGCTATTTGTTATGCTATGTTAATGAATTGGATACATAGGCCCACAATGGAGCCTCTAGTCTAGAATATTGACTCTTACCTCCAGCAGACTGTCCCCCACCAGCGCCACCAGCAGCTTATGGTCGTTGCGTTGGCGCACCAGCGCGGCATTCTCAGAGGCGTACATGCAGGTGAAATCGAACATGGCGACGTCGGGCTGCCCGTAGTGGTTGATGGCGAAGTCCATCTTGGGCAGCTGGTTGTTGGTGGAGAAGCTGGCCGCCTCGCGGGCATACTGGAGCAGGGCCGCCTGGTCCACGTTGGCCCTGGAGAGCAGCATCTCTGTGTCAGCGTAGTCCTGCATGGGGGAAAGAACACAAGCATATTTAGTACACAGGGATGAAAGAAAAAGAAAATACTATAAAGGACTGAAAAGCTTTTGTTAGGCCAAGACCCAAACTGCAACAATTTGTACACTTTGTTGCGAGACACACAAACATATAGTTGTTCTGCAACCACGTTGCGATGCAACCTTGTAGATCAGCTATTTTCAAAGATTGTTTTCAAAACGCCCATAGCACCATGGATAATCTGGATGCGTTTCATTCGTGACTCGTGAGAGCAACACAAGAGAATGAAAAGTGGCCGTGGGTAGATGTTGTTTTAAGAATCTCATCTAAATATACTGCACTGAAGGAACAACTGAGGTCTACCAAGCTATAGCCACCACTAAAAGCAACACGGCAGTATATCTGAACATGACAGGTCTTTTCTTCTGTTGTCACTGTATTACATGGGGGCCCCCGGAGTTTGCACTGTACTGTTAACTTCGCCGTGCAGGAGCCTCTTGAACATGTACCGTCACATCACAGCATGCCTTAGAAGTGACATCTTTTTTTAAAGAGGGCCACGAGGGGAACATTCTTTCTTCTTTAATCTCCCAGGTTTCCCTCTGGCTGTGCTGGCCGTTAGCTGCTGGTTGGAGGGCGTTGGGAGGATCTGAATGGGTGTTGTTTGGTGATTCATGGCATGGCAGTTGGCACTGCCCCGGTGGAACTGTGCAAACTCACAACATCATGTCTGCCAACCACCCCCTCCTTCGCCCTCTCTTCCACCCTATCCCAGGAGCGAGTGAGAGTAGTTTCCATTGCTATAAAAGGACCTGTCTCTCAGAGCACCATATTAAAATGAACCTTTTGGGATGTCTTCATAGCCTGGTTAACCACTCCCCCTTGAATACATTCCATTCGGGAGTGGTTATCCAGGCTAATGTCTTCACGTACTAAATATCGTCGTCCATTGAAACGACGATACACGTACATACACCAAGGCCTGGCAAAAATAATTACATAATCGCAATGAATTAATTGAGATAATCGCAATTATTTTCTCTCTCTCTCCCCCATATATATTACATCTTATATACACATTAATGAAAATGGCACCGATGTACATGCACAAACGCAGGTGCCAACTTTGAAACCGCAAGTGCTGAGAGGTGCAGTAACTCACCACTAAACAACATTAATTGTAGGACGAGTGTTTTTGGGCTGCGGATCAAGGTCCTGTCATGCAGAACCTCCCACCCCCCAAAGTAATTAAAGAGTACCACCCAGGAATTCATCAGCTGCTTTTGCAATAACCGCGATTAGCCTCGCAAAACCATGAATCACATCCCGTCATAAATCAACTACATTATGTTCACGAAAGGCCCGCCCCACACGAGCGCAGCAAACTTCCGGTAACCTCTTGAACCGTTACAGAGCCAGAAACCTAAAGCAATGAGAGAAGAGTTCCTAAAAGCTTCCCTTCGCGTCCAGTTTCCTGTGGAAAGCTGCCCAGGCCCAAGGAAACCACCATTTATTATGAGGACAGAAACTCTAATTAAGCATGGGTGAGTTGGCAGTTTGTTTCTGCGGGCTGTTGGCTTGGTCAGACCATTAGTCTGATCAGCTGGACTTGGTCAGACCATTGAGCCGGGTTTTATACTTTGTTGTGCGCCAGTGTCGCACAGCGTGCTGAGAATAGTAGATCTACACAGGCTTATGTGTCGTGTCGCAGCACATTATGAGCTTGTAGATCTGCTTTGTTTTGCAGTACGACACCGCACACTAGGAACTCTCTGAACTCTAAATCAAGCCTTAGTCTGGCCAAGAGACGGAACAAGCAGGATATAGAGAGAGCAAAAATATGTTTATACACAGTAATACCAGGACCAGAAAATGTTACTCTGAAAGTGAAAAATGTACCCATAAGGGGGAATTTCTTTGAGCAAAAAGAACACACTTTGCTGTTCATGTGTATCAGCATTTGTACAAACCTGCATGCACAGGCACATACAGGTATCAAAGGAGACAAAGCTCAGAGTCTACAATGCCTCTGTCATCTCTGTGCTCCTGTACGGCTCGGAAACATGGCCACTGAATAACACTCTGGGTGGCTTTGATTCCAGAGCCCTCAGGAGGATCGAAGGCATCGTGTGAGCATGCGTCACTAACCAGACTTTAAGAGAGCTAACCCAACAGCTCCCAGCTTCTCGTCTCGCAGCAATGCGGCGAGTGTGTTGGTATGGCCATCCGCCTGCCAGAGGAACGCACCTCCAACACGCACCATCCTGGTCTTTAATCCCCAGCAAGCCGTCTGTAGACGACCTAGAGGCACCCCACCCCCCCCCCCCCCCCCCCACACCCGCTGGTTGGATGTAAGATCCCAGGACCTTAAAAGCATGTAACGTCACAACGTGACTTTGGTACAAGCTCAACACCTTGCCCCAGACGGAGAGACCTGGTGGCTATGGTTGGCTCTACGCGCAAGAGGACTAAGTAAGTAAGCATGCACAGGCGATTTGCGTCTTTATTCCAAGGGAATGGCACAGAGAGCAAATGTGACACATCCCTCATATTTCTCATCACACTTACGTGCAGAATGACTCCTTTCTCCAGCAGGCTCTGCTTTTTGGCCGTCATCACAAAGTAGTGTGTGTCGTCCTTGTAGTAGACAATGTTTTCCAGGTCGATTCCTTAAAGAGACAGAAGGGGGGGGGGGGGGGGGGGGACAGGGATGGTCACGTACTGTACAATAAATAAACACACAAAAACCTTCCCTCTATAGCCTCCACGGTCGACTGTCCCTCAACAGTTCACTGTAAATTACATGGTTATAGACTATAGAGGACTATACAGTGGTGATTACACGCCCCCCAGCACAAACCCAAAGGCCCAGGGGACACTGCCACATCACAAACCCAAAGGCCCAGGGGACACTGCCACATCAGCGCTATAAACCCCCATGGCACGCCTGGCATAATGACACCCAATGTCCAGCCATTTAATTGGGGGGCCGCTCTGAATTAACGTTTGATCTCGCGCCGAAGAAAAGATGATCATTCATTGCTGACACGTCCAAAAAAAAACACATTAAAGGGATAGTTCAGAGTTTTTTAACTTACGTTGTATGAAATACTTGCCATTAATATTGTGGTTGCAACTGTATTAATTGATTGCCAGAGTCCTGTGGTGGGAGTTCTGCTCTGGTTTTGAACGAAATAGGCCAACAATACAAATGACGTTTGTTTTGTGGATAAATTTACTTTTACTGCGTGGCCCCAGTGCCCTCCACAAAATGACCAGAACTACTTAATATTCACTAAAACCAGAGCAGAACTCCCACCACGGGACTCGGGCAATCAATTAATACAGTTGCAATCACTATATTATAGTGGTTGCACTACAGTATATTAAATACTAAGTATTTCATAAAACTTAAGTTAAAAAAATCTGAACTATCCCTTTAAAAGACAGCACATTTGCTGGAAAAGGCTGCCAGTTGACCGACCTGTTGCTTCTCGCAGGTCCTGGAAGAACTTTTGGTTGAAGATGAAGGCCACGCCGCTGATCTCCTCCACTTTGGCCTCGGCGGAGGTGTGCCGGTTGATGAAGTTAGCCGTGATGGCGATGGCCAGCTTGCCGCGGAACTCTTTGCGGCGGAACCCTGAGGAGATAAAAAAAGGGCAAAGATAGTCTCGCGTAGCCAGACAACTATTCCACAATCTCCGAATGCTATATAATCTGGAACTAAAGCCCCCCATGAGCTGAGTAAGGAAGCTGCCATTTCTGTTCACGAAAAAATATTTGAAAATATCTTTACATTGAATTTTTGTATTTTATTTTCTGCTAAGCAACAGGCTATATATGCTTAGATGATTTCTATTTATATTAGGATAAATTTGCGCGACTGTAAAGACGACACGGAAGTGGGGAAGAGGCTCCACTAACGCTTTATATTTTACTCATGATAGCTCTTCCGTTGGTCCAGACTGTATATAGGAAATTGCGAGAGTCAACAGTCTAACAGGTAACGCGAGACTAGGAGTATGAAGGATGGATATTAACCACTTACTGTACACCCTCTGGTCTTAGTGAAACGGACTTGAATTACAACTGTACAAATCTGAACACTGTTTCTACACCAAATCTCTTCAATAGAAATAGCTGATCTACAAACTGATCTACAAGCTCAAAACATTTTGCTTATTCTTTCCCTAATGTTCCCCCCAGAAAAGGAATGCTGGAATTCAATTGATCAGAGCAGTAAGGAACAGTAGCCTATACTGTAGCTACCCGGACATGATTTCCTTTGCCCTCTGTTGCTGTGCTCTGTGCCCGAGTATCTGCATGTAGTGATTACATTATCTCATCGTGTGGTGAATGAATGATATGCATGTGAAATATCTACCGGTATCTCTATAATGTATTAACCTTGAAAAAGGTTCCTCAGTGCCACAGGAATCTATAGGTATCCAATACCGGTGTAACGTGGGAGGGGTTTGTATGTGTGCTGAAAGTGTTTATTTTGAGAACTGGATTAGCTACTTCCAGAAGCAAAAGATGATTATTCACCAAAGACATTTTAAGTTAAAAGACTGGAGCGGAGGAAGCAAACATAATGTCCCAAGTCATTTTGTATAGTTCCTCTTTTCTTTTCTTTTTAAATTACACCGTGAATGCAACCAGATGTGTCAAGGCAAACATAAAACACGTCCTAGTATTTTGAGCTTTGTGAGTATTATAAGTTCACGCTAATCCCAGTGGGAACCTGCTTCCCTTCATTCATGCAACAGACGGAGGAGAGACACACACATCACAGCTAGCTACAGGTAGTTCACTAGTTCACTCATACAGGAAGAAGCCAATTCATCAGTTCTAAGGGATGGAGCAAGTAGGGACACACTGGTGGTGCTGTGCATGGGAAGGTCAATTTCTAGCGCGCACACACACACGCATGCACGCACGCACCCACACACGCACGCACGCACCGAGTAGATATCCCCCACATAATTGTAGTACACATTCCAAAGTACGAGACCAAGTAAAGAATGGAATGAAGCCACGAATCCCATGATGAGATCGTAACCTCTGTGTGGATGGACTATGCAACAATCATGATAAAGTCACACAATTTTCACACTGGAAAAAAAAGCTGATCTACATGCTCACAACACATTGCATCGCAATTGCTACAACTGTGTCAAAAAAACAGCAGTTACTCCAGTCATTACAGGATGTCGGGCGGGAACCTCCCATCTCCATATTAACGTGTTTTTAATTATTTTTCTTCGTAAATTGACCCCTACTTGATCATACAGTACTAGTGTCACAAGAAGAAAGCATCAACTAGTAGCAGATCCCCAAGTGCTCTCGTGATTGAGACTGATTGAGACCGATACTTCTGGAATTTGAATCGTGAAACGTTAACGGTTTCGGACATCATAATGTTTCCAATCCGACAGAGGCGATTATATTCAAGACGAGTGAACTTGCCTGCTAATGTGTTCCTCCTGCCATCCGCCCCGATGATGACATCAAACTCCAGCTCGTTGACAGGGTGTGTCCTGGGGAGTACTTCAGCCCTCCAGCCGATTCCTGAGAAAACACATGGCCACATGGAATCAGCCCACAACTGACAACACACACAGCCAACAGCCACTCTGTCTGCAGCTGCACTGCTGACGCCACATGCTCTCCTTTAGGCCTGCAGCTATGGATCATTTTCTTAGGGGTTATTCTATCGATTCCTTTTTTTTTATAATCAAGAAGCGTTATTTTTTTTATATTATTAACCCATTTAGGCCTGACGTCGAAATTTAAAGAAATGTCTTCTAAATCCCGAGGTGGTTCCCAAAAATGATATGTAATTGGCCGCCATCCCCCATTTGAAAATATGTTGTTCCAGGGACCTCCCAGAGCAAAGATTTGAGTTAAAAGGGTTTGCTCTGAAAGAATATCAAAGACGTGCGACGTGCGTCACATTTTTATGATTTAAAAAAAATATCAGATCTACAAGCTCATTGCGTGGCACTCTGTGCCGCGCTATGAGCTTGTAGATCTGCTATTTTTCAATAGCTAAAGTGTAACATAATGCTTAAAACACCAAAAGGGGTTCCCGCCCTGAAAGGGTTGAAATCATTTGAATGCAACAATGACTGGATTAAACACATCATGCAATAATAGTGAAAATAGCAGATCAAACATGTTGTTGTGAGCTTGTGTTGTAAATCAGCTATTTTCACTATTTTGGAGTTATTTTTTTTAAGCTTTTCACATAGCATTACATGCCCCAAAAAATAGGGAGTGATTTTTAAAAGATTATCTTATAAAAGTATTGATTTTCTTTATTCTTCTCAATTGATGAGTTAGATTAAGTGCAGCAGACAGTTGCACTAGCCGTCAGGTGCCACTTACGCTCCGTTTCCTGGTCTTCAGGTGGCTCGATCAAACCCTTGAACTCCACGTTGACGTGGATCTCGATGCCGACGAGGAGAGCCACCTTGAGCAGCATGATCTGGAGCTGTCGAATACCTGCAGCAAGACGAAGTACGGTCAAACCCTGACGCCATGAACTGCACGAGGGACAGTCAAACCCTGATGCTGAGACTGCATAAGGCACAGTCAAACACTGACGCTAAGACGGAATACGGTATAGTCAATCTAAAAATATATTAAAACTGCATAGATAGCAAAAGGGACAGTCTGGTGAGTCAGTGTCTTGATCAGCGGCACTTTGACACGTAGACAGATGGCCTCTCTAGCCACTAAACTACTGATGCTCTCAGGTAAAGGCAATCCCTGATGCTATAAACTGCATAAGGTACAGTCAATCCCTTGATGCTATAAACTGCATAAGGTACAGTCAATCCTTGATGCTATAAACTGCATAAGGTACAGTCAATCCTTGATGCTATAAACTGCATAAGGTACAGTCAATCCCTTGATGCTATAAACTTCATAAGGTACAGTCAATCCCTTGATGCTATAAACTGCATAAGGTACAGTCAATCCCTGAGGTTATAAACTGCATAAGGTACAGTAAATCCTTGATGCTATAAACTGCATAAGGTACAGTCAATCCTTGATGCTAATAGGCGTGTGTCAATCTTCGCTAATATTGATGATTATGTTGCGATATTTCAGAGACATCGCGACAGATTTTGGACATTGCACAAGTCCATTGCAGAATGCAAGATGAGAGCATTTCAGATTTCATGTGTAATCCACTCACTGATATGATCGATGGAACCCGCGCAGAACTTCCCGTAGAACTTCTTGGCCCCGAGGCCCCTGAGGTCTTGAATGGTGAAGGGCCAAAGGTGAAGGACATTGTTCCTGGAGAAGGCGTCTCTCTTCTCCAGAAGCACCACTTTGGCTCCCAGGAGGCCCAGCTCAATGGCTGTCCGGAGGCCGCATGGCCCTGCACCGATGATCAGACACTGGAGAGGAAGAGAAAACAAAGGTTTGGCTACCGTCATATAGCACAGACAGCCATTGGTCATGGGCTTGTAACAAATAGGGGATTTATGAAAGAGAATCGTTTGTTTGCGTTTGTCGGAGGAAAAGCTAGATGCATAATTTAACCTATTTAGGACGGGAGCCCTTTCTGGGGTTTTTACCCTTCAAGACGTGTGTGTATATGTTATTTGTATGCAGCTGTGACTCTGTCTCCAAGTCAAATTTCTCCTTAGGGAAGACAAATAAAGACAACCTTGAACCTTGATATAAGCAGCATAACATTTTTGTAACTTTTGAATAATTAAGTTTTTAGGCGTTTTTAGAATCAGCCTTAATGGGTTAATATTTACTTCTTTCCAGTACCTAGGAATGTATCACTTAATATGTGTGCCTTTGTTATTAAAAAAATAAAAAATAAATGTTTGAGCAACACAAATTTAAAATCTCTTTAAAATGAGTCCTGAAAATAACGATGTAACAAAAATATAATAATTAAATTATAATGTACAGATTAATCATTTACAGTTGTTACCATTCAAGGTACAGACAGGCACAGTTCAGAGAATCCAGAAACGACGTTACAATTGAGAAATGTTACGTAACATTTGCAACTTTTCAATAACCGAGACCAGGACAATGTCTACATTGTGCTGAAAACAGGTATGCCAGGCTCAAAAAAAAAGTCTCACCTTTGAGTTGGGACACGCACGTCCCTTCTTGTACTCCTTTTGGCTGGCCCTCTTGTCCAGTTTGACCCAAAGGGCCTTGGCCTTCCAGTAGTTGAGCTTGGACTTGAGCTTGTGGTAGAAGACCCTGGACTCGCAGGGCTTGAGCTCCAGGTGGTCGCACAGCTCCTGGAAGGCCTTCAGCGTGCCCTTACAGGTGCTGGCCTGGACAAAGTTGTCAAACAGGACGTGCGAGCGCTTCGGGCCTTCTCCCCCAGCCGCACCGGTGGCGCCTCCGTCCCCCATGGTCCAGCCCGACACCGGCGGGCTCCTGAGGGCCCCGTCACCACCAGGCAGGGGTCTGTGGGTGCAGCACCCAGCCCTGGAACTGTCCGTATGCTCTGGACGGGGAGGGGGAGCGCTCTTAACTACCAGCTCCTAGCATCCTCAGCCTGGCAAGGAGACAAGAAGAACACGTAAGAACTCATACAGGATACAGGATAAGTGAAATTGGAAGTGATGAAAATCATGAAACGAGGGAAGAAATTATACGCCATCTCCTGATTGGATTAAATTGGTCCAGCTAGTGGACCCCTAGTTGAATAGCGTGGCTAATACATGAGATCATGGACGTGAAAAGGTTAGATCTATTCTAAACAACCAACATAATAAGAGTTACCGGCGACTGCGGTGAGCACAGAAATAAATCTGGTCTACCGGCACCAAACAAGAAGCACGCAGCAACAAATAAACATCACAAATCTCTGTGGTACGGCATCACCCCAGACACAGGAACTCACAGCTCCTCATCTCAGAAACACTAGGAATGAAAAGGCAATTGTGTGTATTCAATCTCAACGGAATCGTCACTGTGTACTGCAAGCAATTATACGACAGCAACAGCCCTGAGCTTGTTTCTTTTTACTTCCCCGTCTCATCAATATTTAAGATATATTTCCTGCAGAATCAACCTTCTATGACCTGCAGAAGTGTAGTGCTGTGTAGTGCTGTGTTGTTCTGCCTTTAACCCATTCTGACCGGGCACCCATTTTGGTGTTAGCATCATGTTATGCTTTACCTATTGAAAAATAGCAGATCTACAAGCTCATATCGCGCCACCGAGTGGCGCGATACGAGCTTGTAGGTCTGCTATTTTTGAAAAATTCGAAGAACGACTGACATTTTTAGAATCTGATCTCAGGTCAGAATGGGTTAATCAGACCAGTGTGTGTCCCGTGGAAACCTCGTATGAATCTGATCTCAGGTCAGAATGGGTTAATGCCCAGGGGGAAATTAAGACATCACTCGTGTAGCACTCGTGCTCTTTGCTGTCTATTTGACCAACAAAACAAATCAGCCTGGCCGTTATATCCATCATTGACTTTTCCTGACGACATCGGTATTCAGAATCAGCTTTATTATCAAGAAGTAAGTCTTTTTGTGCATAGTTCTATCGTTTTGTCATTTCCACAGAAAAAAGAAAGGGAAGAAGAGAGGGAAGAGAGATCAAAGAAAATATAGATTAATAATATAAGATAAGATTGGAAAAAAAAGGTATGTGATCATAGCAGCACTGTACTGTACATGTTAGACATTTTCGAATAGAGCTTAAGTGGTTAAAATTACTTTTTCTCAGACCCAAACATATGGCATCGGTCAGACTATAGTCTGCTGTCCGCTAAAATTCACTGTGAGAGGTCCGTATAGACATTCCATCCAGTGCAGAGTGGACAACCTTTAAATGTCAGCCCTGACAACAACATCAATACGAACTGATTGAGTGGATATACAGTAAGGAGATAAAAGGTGTAAAGAAACCCTGTTTAAAGCCTGCCTTATCACTAGTGGTGATGACTGTACAAGCCTTGTTTGAACAGATCATCTTGCTGAACAACGAGTATCAACAATCATTGCCAAGCTAATTGTCTGCTTCAAAATTCCCCGGGGTGACGAGGCGGAAACTGGCCTTGCCTGTTAGACTTTCACTAACTGTGGCTCAGCAGAATTATTTGCCTCAAGAAGATTTTAATCTTCCCAGAACACGAAATTAAAGAGAACTTTTCAATTTTACCTCACAACACGTGAAAGATGTAGGCTGGCTATTATATATATTATTTTAATCGGAAAGTCTGTTTAAGATCTAGTCCTAAAAGTCAAGACAAAGCCTCTAACCAGACGATTCATTTCAATTCATTTTTCACGTGTTAATTATTAATCAGATAACACATAAATTTTGTTTTACAAAAAGGATCGGGCATTATGTTTTGGGGAGTACTTTAGGTGGTGGGTCTGTGCTGTCTCTCAAGGCCCTTAATGCATAAAAATATCTGATGTGATTTTTATTGGTGAAGCACAGCAATCGATATGATTTTATACCAATCTGCACCATCACAGCCAACACAGTTGTGTTAAGAAAGCATAGAGAAGCATGTGTTTGCTTCAAGTTCTGGTCATGGGATTTGAAATGCAAAAATCATCAGGCAAGCAGTTCCGCATCCACAAGACCAACAGTAGATTCAGAAAATGATGAATGGTTTATGAAAGATTAACACTAAGGTCAGCCAACTACTAGCACTAAGGTCAGCCAACTACTAGCACTAAGTACATTTACTGCTCAGTGAGTGCACAGGTAACAAGACAAAACGTCGTCATTTTTTCCTCCCAGTATTTTCAGGATAAAGGAAACATTCAGTCTAAATGTCCAGTTTGCTAACAACTACTACTACTTTGGTGTTGACCTCAAACCAAATAATTTTACTCTTGTGTACTCGTACTGTAGAGATGTAACGAATACAAATATTGACTCTTGAATGCCGACATTGGGAACCATGAAAGGTGTGTCAAACTCCCTTCAGCCATGCGTGCATAGCTGCATGGCACGCATGGTGCAGTATGAGTCACTATTGCTTAGTTCCTGCCAACTGGTCAAACATAACGTTGGAACAACCCGCCAGTTATTGTCATAAATCAAAAGTGACGTTTGCTGCTTGGCTAACCTTTGAAACCATGGCCGGCCTCTTTTCATTCTTCTCATTATAGAGCTGTCACGATCATGAGTATGACATTAGTTGAAAATGAATTGTCTTACATTGAACATTCCAGAACATTTAACAGATAAGAAAATACAGTTCTGTCTGGCTTTCAGGCTTTGTCTGACTAATGTAGTGTATGACAAATTACCAAGTGAAACACTGTGAGCTTGGACAGCTGCAAGTGTTTGAAATGATTGTGATGCTGATGCTGTATGAACACATGTTGCTGAGGAGGATTGAGGACCCCCTGGAATACGAACCACAGTACTAGATAGAGTTCTGTCTCCTGTATTAGCAATTTAACAAAAAAATCAGTAAGTATCAGTATCAGTAAGTTGCTTTTTCTCCTCATATCCATTCACAATTGATAATGATTTATTAGTCATTGCGGAAGTCCAAATATCATCATCATCATCATACGAGAGACACAGAAGTTCTGCACAGTAGTCAGAGACAAGAGTCTGCAACATCTTGAATTGTGCCGCGAATCAAATGTCCCATTAATGCATTATTCATTATGAAATGATGCTTCTTGAAGGGGGGGTGATTAGAGGGTGATTAGTTCGAATGCTTGGCAGTCTGCTTCACACGGACAGCAACAATAGAATAAAGCAAAGAATGGAGAAAGGGGAAATGAGAACAATTGCCTGTTGGCCTCAGTATCTGCCAGGTCCTCTCCATGGAACGGGGTCCAGGAAGGCCTGGCTCGCTCCGTGGAAAGCAACACAGTCCCAGTCCCAGCGGTCAGTACACCATGAAAGCCACGCAGGTACAGGGGTCAGCGGGCCTCTCTTTCACACCCTGCCAAACTCCTCAGTGCAGTGGAAACAGCCTTCTGTTCTGGGGAGCAGGCCGCACTCTGAAAGTGCAATGGTGTAGCTCTCTGTGTGTGTGTGTGTGTGTGTGTGTGTGTGTGTGTGTGTGTGTGTGTGCATCATCAGTATCAGCAATTAATTATTAATTATGTAGCCAATGTGTCCTCTTTCTTCCCCCCACACATCAGTGACACAGCATGTCACATTGTGAGCTTGTAGAGTCTTTAAAAACTTTTGAATAAGGTGGCCCAATGACAGCGCCACAACAGGCCATTATGAACTTTCAGGAAGTCCCGATTTCCTTAGTGGCTTCACAAAATATCTGTCTGACTGCCCCCCTGGCTCAGACGCATCCAGCCACCCACCCACACACATAGCTCCGTAAGGGAGTGGTTGCACCACTCCAATACGAACATTATAATGGTATGTAAAACCACGGACACATTGATGACCACTAATTAGAACAGATGTTGTATTTTTTGACAAAATATTGGTTCAGCTCGTGTCAGACTCAGACCCAAAATGTTGGGCGTGTGTGTGTGTGTGTGTGTGTGTGTGTGTGTGCGTGCGACTGTGCGTGTGTGTGTCTCCCACCACAGTAACTTCCAGTGCAGACAACACCCTGCCTGCCCCCCCCCTCTCCCTCCAACCCACAGTCTGTCCGACTCAGTGTTGAAGTGTGTGCTGCTCGACTCTCACCTTCCCACTTAAATCAACATACAGTAAAGTCAACGAGCACTGGCTGGATGGAAGCAGCTGTATAAAGCCTGTGGGTTCACCTGCTACAGAACACACACACACTTCAATAACAACCTGGAAAGCCCAGTGTCAGACCAACTTCTGACACTTCAATGGAACGTTTAATTTCACCATGTGGTGACTGGTGAGCTGTGTAGAAAAGGGTCCGTCTGTGTCCAGACACAGTAGCTCCACAATCCACTGAATAGTGTGTGTGTGTGTGTGTGTGTGTGTGTGTGTGTGTGTGTGCACGCACACACCGATGGTGGAATAAACCATGCAAGGCACCAACCTACGCATCAGGAGCAATTAGCGGTTCAGCGTCTTGCTCAACTTACAAGTCACTTCGACACCAACTCTGGGGGAGCCCGGGATCGAACTGGTTGCAACTAAGGTGAATCATTACTGTGCGTTGCTGCCACAAATATATTTTATACTTTAATTTGGCAATGAAAGTCCATGGGTCTCTCATTTGGAGTCATACAGTTATAATAGACACCCTCTCTGTCTGGTGGAAAGCTCATTATCATGTCCAAAACTGTTAATTTTCAGGATTCAAATAAAAAAATAGTGGATCTGCTACTTTTGAGTGATGCTGTAGGACGTACTGTACATTTATGGAAAACAAACACAAAAAGGTTTGAATATGGAAATGCTGTAGTGTTTCTGCCCGACAGCCATCTCCATAGATGACTGACATGACAGGAATCAGGATGGCTCAGATCCACACGATTCCATCTCTTCTAGACAAAAAGGCCCCAGTGTAACCACCAGTGAAGCCTAAGGAATTACACATTTCTTTTCTTACCAGCTCACATTCAGTGTCTCATAAAAATGAACGGAGGCTGAAGAAAAAAAAAAGAGTAATGCTTGCTGACTTGCGAGTTCCGTCACGGTTAAATCAATCCCATCAAATAAATCAACCGTGCTGCATTAAAAAGGCCCAGTTGCGTTAGTTCTGCTGCGATACGCTGCCTGCAACACCCAGCTAAAGGGAGACATCTCTCTGCCGACCAGAGGAGAGAACAGAGCACATGACCTGTAGTATAATTAGACCTCTTCTAGTCTACTGCAGAGTGCAGACACTCGCAATGTCCACTGAGCAGGAGAGAAACTGCACCACATAGTTCCGTTACGCAGTGGGCTAAAGTAAGGCTTAAAACCCATTCTGACCCGAGATCAGATTCGAGGTTTCCACTGGACACACACTGGTCTGATTAACCCATTCTGACCTGAGATCAGATTCTAAAAATGTCAGTCGTTGTTCGATTTAAAAAAAAATAGCAGACCTACAAGCTCGTAGCGCGCCACTCGGTGGCGCGCTATGAGCGTGTAGATCTGCTATTTTTCAATAGCTAAAGCATAACATGATGCCAACACCAAAATGGGTTCCCGTTCAGAATGGGATAATAGGCGAATGATAATAGTCTGAAACGTTGCGATGATTGCAATCATAAAACACGTTGTGAACTTGTCGTCGTTTCATCATACAGTGGTTGAACAAGTGGTTCAAATACTTAAGTGGTTCAAATGGAAAACACAATAAAAAGAGGTTTGCTTCAGCACAGGCAAACAATCTCATTACGTGGACAAGCTGTAGCTTCTTATAGTAGAAGTAGATCTTTCTTAGTAGAACATACCCTCCCTGGATGTTGAATAGGTTGATGTCCAGACCACTAAGGTTACTGCTCAGGTGACGTGACCCCCCCCACCCCTACCTAAAACATGATCATCATCAGGTACAAGGAGAACGTTATTTTTTTCTAAAGTGTACAGAAAGTGTTATGTTTGTATGTGGCCACATCAGTTAATTATGTATGCCTGCACCTTTTTTTCCCCTCTCTCTGTATAAAATCTGTGTGCCGATAATAGCCGATCTACAAGCTCACATCCAATAGATTTCCGCCTAATGTTCATGTGACATGCCATAAAGAGACCCTGGGGTACTTCATATGGTTAAATTCAGCTAGCAGAGCACTTCTGGAATTTTTCTGGGGACACTGAGGGAAGCCTCTCTGGTTTCACACAAGCACATGTGTTTATTTTGTCTGGGTTTATTTTCATCTAAGTACAATGGTTTGCTGTTTTTATTGCCGGAGTAAATGTCAAGAGCCCGAAAAAGGAAAAGGGAATGACATGGTTCCCAAAAGATGTTGACCGACCCACTCCCTTCCCCTGTCACAATAGGAGAGAAGAGATTACAGAAGGTATGTTGGAGCCAGTCCCAAAATGCAGGGTGGATCCGATCTGGTCAGTCAAAGCAAACAAGTATGATCTACTACAGTTTAGAAGCACCAATATATAAACTACTTGCCAACCCAAGTAGTACTGGAAAAACAGTACCAAGTAAATGGTAAACAATATTACAATCTAGATGGACGGCCGATATCTGCCATTATTTTTGCTTTGATGATATCGGTATTGGTAAATCAAATTGAGACACTCTTCAAGCTCACAAGGCCTCACAAAAACTGTCCCTCAGGCAACATTGTTGTTGTGGTGACTCAAAACGTTGCCTAGTAGTGCATGTTTCCAGCCTTCTGTGTTTCTATCAAATGCTGTAAAGGATGTGTAATAAGGTATTTAAAGGTTTTTTTTTAATTAGGGCTATATAGTGGTCTAGATGAGTGATGGTTTGAAGAGGACAGGACAGTGAGGACACCCCTTAGAGATGAAACAAGTCGCCAATATCCCGATCCAATAGCCTCCTCTGATCCGTGTCAGTGTGTCAGGGACTTGACAGAGAGGAGAGGACAGGATGGGATCACTCCCTCTCTGTACTGTAGCATTACCTTCAAGTTCACTTTAACCAGAACCTCTCATTCATCTAGCTCTTAACACCGCAATCAATCTAACGCAGTGGTTCTCAAACATTGTCACGTCAATATTGTCAAGGGCCCCCCCCAAATTGACATTTGGCCACAGGCGGAAGGAACCCGCATCCGAAATATGTTGTGCCAGCCAGGTCCCGGGGACCCTCAGAAGAGACGATTCGAGTTAAAACACTTTCCATTTAGACGAAATGGACGATCCACAAGCTCATATAACGGGGTAGGGACCCCTTCAAGGACCCCTGGGGGGGTTCCCCGAGACCCAAACCCCACTTTGAGAACCACCGATTACATAGCCGTGGTAGTCGACCGGTGGATTGAATTCTTGGCTCTCTCCTGTTCCCGTGAGTCTTTTATTCTTGACAGTTATTGATCCCGTTAAACTTCCCGTTGTGATAGATAATCACTGCAGAGGGCCACGTTACAGTGAGACAGCAAGGGCAGCTGTAGGACAAGGCAGGTGCTGTCTGTCTATTCAGGGTACGTCTGTCAGCCGCAAACGGAATTTAACGGATCATAATTGAGACAGATGCCCGCTGTTATCATCTTTCCTCTCTCTCTAAAACTTTTCCACCGATGCTTCTCTTCTCACAGTATGTAAAGACCATTTAGGGTTGCTGCCTGGAGAGTAAAGTTCACTGTTATGTTACCGAAAAAGACCTATAGTTCCATGTCACAAAACTAGACAATACTATTAACAATTAACAAACGATTAACAATTTAACAAAACTACCAAAGTCTGTCGTCAGTGTCAGTGACTACAGTGTTACTGTAGTCACTTACATGTTGTGTTCTATGATAACATCAGAAAGGAATCTGCTGCATAATCAAATCTAATTTCCCCCTGCCCTAATCCTCTATGTCCCTTTGTTTTCCTTCAGATGGAAGTACTGTTGGCAGAGTGAAGCCTGCAGTCGCCCAGAGATCTCCAGAGAATGGAGCGGAAACAAGGCCCCACGCCCCCACGGTCATCATTAGCACACCCATCTTCAATGTACTGGTGGTCCTCCGTGGTGGTGGGAGGCTAGACTAGCGTGTCCATAGATATTAAAATTATCTATGGACAAGCCTCATTGGCTGCTGCAGTTCGTTGGAGCCATGTGTGTTGACGATGGGAGGGCGGAAGAATTTACACTGGTACCGGAAGAGTGGACGGCACACTACGTCACGCTGCCACTCAAGTGACCACTGGCCAATCATCACAGCGCATCTTTTCCGAGACTTATCAGACCCGAACATGCGCTCTGTGACGCACACTCATGCTTCCGCGGGGCTTCGCAAGGAACCTCGGGAGTTTCTTGCCCTCCCATGAGCACATACGCTCCAGAGGCGTCTACCTTTATATGTCTATGAGCTTGTCTATCTCTCTATATAGAGTACACCTCTCCATCTCCCCTCTCTATCTCTCTCTCTCCCCTCCCCTCCTCTCTCTCCATCCTCGCCTCTTTGTCTCTCCATGTCTCTCTCTGGATGTAATATGGAAGATTAAACAAACACTGCCTGCCCTGCACTAACCGCATCTCGTTAATAGTGGACATAAATTGGGTGGGGTTGGCTGGCTATGGGACAAGTTAGTTGAACAACATCACCACGAATCACTTCAGTCAGCAAAGATCAAAAGAGAGATCAGGCTCCATATTTATAGGGCGAAACGCATCATGAGAAATGAATACTATGAACTCTGTGCCACTGCCCTCCTGGCAATCTAGCAATGAGATACAGAAGGGATTACCCTGAGAGTTCCTCTTTCACCACGTCACTGGTTATTATCAATCAAATCCTATCTGTGCAACAGGCGTCTTGGCTAATTACCCCGGAATTCCTTACTGATATGGATGTGGAGTGGAGCGGCGGGTCAAACTCTGACCTCACAACAACACATCTGGCACAAGTCAGCATGATGATGACAGGCCGTTATGTAGATTAGTTCTCCAGCATCTACAGTAGTTAGAAGTGCACTTAAGCCATTAAAGATCAAATGTCTTCAGTTTTCTGAAAAATGTATGCCGCCATATCAGTGGTGCTCAAACCTTTTCACGTGAAGAACCTCTGCCCAGAAGCAACTAGTTGAGTTAATAAATGTCACTTTAAAAACAAAATATATCATGTATTCACTATTCAATGATTTGCAGTTGCACAAATCAAGATACAGTACAGTCAGGTACATGAACAAACTGTGAAGAATGAGAAAGAAGTTAAAGAACCAAAGCAAAACGCTATTTTGAAAAAGACAAAGTTGCAATTAATTTACACCCTAAAACAATGTTTAACAGAGTAAACGGACATCTTGAACATGTCTTTAGCGTTACCATTCCCACTCCATAGGAATGGAGACAGTTGTCTGCCTGTTCAAAGGGATAACGGATAATAGCACACAAAACATTTTGTTGACTGGACGTGGAACTGGCTTCTGGCAAAGACCGTCTGCCTCCTCCTGACCATCTGGCTTTTGCATCTTTCACATGTCTGACAAATGAGCTCTAAGTGTTGTAGCGGAGCCGTGTTGAGACCTACGTTTCACTTCCCACGACTCTCATTCTGACAAAGTTCAGTGAATCAGCAGTGTTCGCATTGCAAGACTTTACCGGCGGTGGTGGCTGCCATCACCTCGCCTTCAGCGTCACAGGAAAAAACATTCCCTGGACCCTGACCAATTGATAATCAGAACAAAAGTACGAAACAGCATCATGTATAGTATACTCTACTACTCAGTCAAATCCACCAGACACTCGCAGCACTGTGATTCACAGGCATATCACATGTACATGCAGCATCCTGAGTGGTTCCATGGATAATCAATCTGGGAACCCTTTTTCCCCCCTTTGTGTTTGCCTCTGGGAGGCATCAACTCCTTTGTTGTGTAGTAATAGGAACTCTGTTTCAAAGTTTAAAAAAAAGTCAAAGTCGTACGATTTGTCACACACGTTACCGCAGTGAAATGTATTCTTGGAGCGGTGAGACGCAGCCAAGGAGCGGTGAGCTGCAGCCGTGCCTCACTCGGGAATCATTTGATTAGTTGATTAGTTAAGTTGGTTTGCTTCCCCTAGAGTGCTTCTGTGCTTAGACCTACTAACAACAGCACTACATGTTTAGGGCAGTGGTGCTGACATCTCTGTCTCTGATGGCAGAATCTGTCTTTCTTGAGAGATTAATGGGTAATAATTCGCTTCCATGTCCTGTCAATCTCCCCTGCTGTCCAGAATAGCAAGGAGAGGTCACTAAGAGGATAAATGAAGAAAAAAATAATATATATATATATATTTAAAATAATATGATACAATAATAAATAATAATTATAATAATAATAAATATAAACGTAATATGGCATAAATATTGTCTTTTCCTGGTTTTAAGCCATATGTATTATATTATCATCACTTTGAGAATGTTAAAAAAAAGAAATCTCACAAGTCATCATCACAATATTGAACTTGAAGACAAATATTGTCCATATTGCCCAGTCCTACATGACAAACTGACAACTTAATTTGATACATTTTCCGTCAATTCACCAGTCAATTGATATGGTATATTTGATTTGCCGTGTTGTACACTACAGTATACTGTAGCTTAGCAGGTTTTACAAGTGCAACTAGACCTTTCCCTCTCATATAATCTGTAAATTACTATAATGTAAATTACTATAATACTAAACCGACTATGGATCAGCAGCCGTTCCACTCCAAGAGGCTTGACAAATGCCAACTCTGCTCAGATGTTCTGCCAAGGCTCCCCTCCATTCTGCCTGTAGTAAGCACATAAGCTTAAGCTAACTGAATCTGACCACTATTAAATTCCTGAATTGACTGGCCTATATCAAACTCATTCCAACCATGACTAAGGATTTCAAACGGATTGGTTACAGGGGGCAGAAACGGCACTGCCAATGAAAAAATAAGCCTAGAGTGTAACTCAAAAGACTTGCGAGTCCACTCTGGGGAATGCTTGGCGACAACAAAGGGTCAGCATTATCAGGTTTCTGGTAGCAAATAGCAATACGCATGAGCTAACCGAGTAATCAAAACATCATGACCATTTGTTGGTGACTTGGTGGTGTCCAGCGTGGTCAATTAGAGCCACAAGCCACTACTTGCTAAAATATCGGGATTAGCAAAAGCTTTTGAAATCTCGCCTCCAAAACCACCGCTATTACCTGAGACTTTAAAGGCCAAGTCTAGACCACTTATGCAGCCACAGTTATGCAGCCATAATAAACACAGGGAAATCTACTGTATAGAATGCAAACTGTCAGTCAGGCTTCCATTATCAAATATCAACATTATATTTTTGTATGCAAAAGCCATTATTTGATTTACAAGACTTCCAAGGATTCTCAATATTTGCCTATCTTTCTCATTCATTTGCATGTTTCACACAATGGTAGGCAGTGAGATGCCAGGGCAGGCTTCGGTAGAATGTATCTGGTTACGCACACATACTCACATATAACTAGGAAGTGCAATCTGAGAGCAGTGAGTTTACAGAGCCAACAGCTTCCAAAGCTTAGACATGACCGGTGTGGAATGAAGGAGAGGAGAGGAGAGGAGAGGAGAGGAGAGGAGAGGAGAGGAGAGGAGAGGAGAGGAGAGGAAAGGAGAGGAGAGGAGAGGAGAGGAGAGGAGAGGAGAGGAGAGGAGAGGAGAGGAGAGGAGAGCATGAGGGAAAGAGGAGCAGACACGAGTGAATATGCAACATGTGGCATGATGGTACGACTTCTTTTGTAACTCATCATCTGTTGTGCAACTGTCCCTTCTGAAGTGAGATGGGGAGAAGATAAGACAGGGTTATAGCAATTAGGAGGAGGCATCATGTGCAATTGGGTGAAACATTTAATCCCAAACATATTTGACTCTCCACAAGGTCACATTATGCGACTTCATCTAATAATGCTTGAAACATGGTGGTGGTTTTACGTATTGGACGTATTATGGGCTTTTAAGAAATCTATTCCCCTCAGTGCCTCAGGTGTTTTTCAATAACTTTAAATTATCCTTGTTGGTTTGACTCCAGGAATGCCCATCATGTCAGGCTCAGTGGATCCCCCCCCCCCCCCCCCCCCCCCCCCCATGTCAACATATCCTACTATAAATGTGCCACGTCTCTGTGTGCGTGTGTGTGTGTGTGTGTGTGTGTGTGTGTGTGTGTGTGTGATAGTAATGCACGTAACTCGAGAACTGTTCGCCCCACCGACTTCAAATTCGACACACGGCGCGTTCCACACCACCACAAAAGGCTCTGGTCAGGCTCTGCCAGTGGACCTAATAAGCCAAAGTCCCCTCACCTGTGCAATTTCCAGCCTCGGCCAATTGATTACCATGGCATGATGGTAACCCAACACCTGCAAATTGATTACTTAACCACTCCACTTTTCACAGTCAGTTTGCACTCTTCAGACACAGGCAGACTGGCAGATACTGAGATGAGATCTCCATGTGGGACACACAGATGCAATGGTGCTATGACAAGTTGACAACGGGTATTATTAGGTTCCCAAGTTGCATCGTTCTCAAGTAGGCCGGTGGCCGGCGAGCATGTACAGGTCTAGTTCAAATTAAAAAGACCAATATAAGGGGTCCACAGCAAAATGAGGAACCATTATTATTATCCATTATTACATAATAGTATATTCGCAATTATTTTAGATAAACGCAATTATTTTGACATCGTCATAATCATATCCATGTTGAAAGAATTTCATACTTTAAAAACAAGCTGACATAGCTGATCTACAAGCTTACGCCTCCCAAAGTGTAAGCTTGTATGTCAGCTATTTCTGCTATTTTTGTAACCTTTTTTAAGAATAAAAATAGCGATTGATTGATCAGGCAAACAGAAATGAATACTTTATTCATAATGTTCCGATGTTCAATGTCAATTGTCAAACACAATAAAAAATGTTAAATCGCTATTATTTGTGTGGCAATTAATCCTCAACTTAAATTTGTAATCGTGACAGCCCTATCCAGTCCGTGGTTTAATACGTATCAAATTGTGGGTCTGTGACATGACAATGTATCACAACCACTGCACAAAACAGAGCTCTGCTAACAAGTCTCTCCACATTAATTATAAAGCCAATGTTTAAACTTCGAAGGGTCACAGCAAATAGCGAAAACATTCCAGACCTCCTCTTTGCATGGCTGTTGAAGATAACAGGCCGAAACTTTGTATACTGGTGACTCTGACTTTTTCCCCTCTCTTTAGCCCTTGAATTTAACTGAATGCCAAAACCCAGTGAAAATGTTGGTGAAATTCCTTCTCGCAGCATTCTAAACAATGCGCGCCAGTGTTGCGTTCCGAAAATAGCAGATCTACAGTACTTTCGACCCGTTGTGACCTTATAGATACATTAAGTATGACATTTTCACAAGTCTTGAATCAGGCTTTACAATCATCTTTTTTCTGGATAGGATTTATATGGCAGAGTGGTTGGTGGGATACAACAATGACATTCCAAGAACAATTACCGGTGTTGTCAGGGACAATAAAACCGGAATGATGAAATGACTAGGTTTGCAAAAGAATGATTATTGCCCTAGTAGAGTGGAGCTGTGCTTTAACACCGTTATTTTTATTCATTCATTTAAATGCCTCTCACGGAAATGATTGCTCTTCTGAAGGAAAAAAAACTCTAAAATAACCGTAATTATCAAGAGGCATTTTTTGACAGGTTGGAGCTGAGAGCCTAGTGAGGAATGCCTAGCCACAGCCGGGACAAACCATAATCACACACACACAAACACACACACACATATACACTTGTGAGGACAATGGGCATCAACATTTTAGCACAGCAATTTTCTAAATGCCATTTTACACTTGCCTTTGCTATTTTTAACCCTAAAGTGTCAGACAGACACCGAAATAACCGAAATGTGTCACACTGAGTCTGAGAGTCTGCGACACCTTGTGACTGTGATCTTGTAGATCGGCAATTTTTTCGGTATGGAGGACACCAGCACATAATTATTAGAAATCTGTACAGTACACACAGATCACCTAAACGTAACCTCTAAATGCCTAGTCCTAACCAGAACCTTTTGCTAATTAATAAAAACAAATAAACAATTTTCATGTTGAGGCTCAGGAAGATTCTCCTCACACTCACGCACACACACACACACGCCACGGGGCTATAACCAGATGGTAAACAAGTAGTGGACGCTATAGGAGAAGTTGCAGAATATGAGCCGAGCAGTGTGTTGCCAAGTCTGCTTATTTGGCTTGTTTCTTTCCAGAATTGCGGGGGACAAAATGCACATTTGGGGGTTGTGGTTTTTAGGGCTTGCTAACTTGGCAATTCTAACAAGCCAACATTTCTTTGATGTATATACACTATATTGGCTTAAGGAGTGTGAATCACATTGACAGAATCGGCCTGGCGTCTACTTTCGAGTATGTGTGTAATCAGTATTATTACAACCAAAAACTGGTGTTACGGAAGTGCCATCCAAGTGTTACGCTGAGCACCGACTACGCACCCGGGCTCTTTGCGCAGTGAAATCCACAGTAACTCGCTTACAATACGCTGACCTGGCAACCCTGCTTCCGGTCTTTCTATTGGCTTCCGATCGGACTCCCGGAAGTTACATACCACACACACACAGCTACACATTTATCGATATGTCGATATGTTTGGGCTTGTTTTTTGAGGTGAGATTTAGCGTATTTCTCCAACAAGATTTGGCTTGTTTTTGGCTTGACCACCACACAACCAGTGCTGTAGTTGCCTTGATCTCTAGTCAGGGCTCAAAGAACTCCACACAGACTGACTCTCTCGGTCTCTCACGTGGACGTCAGCAAATCACGTCACTGCAAAGCAACTGCATGAATCCAACCAGGGTAACCTGGCTCTGCCGGTAGAAAAATGTAGTATGCAAGCCAACAAGTATGCACTAATACAGTACCGATTAGATGCTTCTTATTTTATATCTCCGAGACCCCAGTCTATACCATAAAATCGTCAATGTTAGTTTAACTCTAAAAGTGGGCAAAGGACCCATTTACTGTAGTGTCACTCTCAGACTTACTGACCCACAAGGATCCATTTGGAGGCGGTCCCCCAGACCCCATGTTGAGAAACAGTGGGCTATACAGTACAATATTCATTGTAACACTACAATTAGCAAACTAATTGAGAAAACAGACTTTCATGGGAGCCTAGTAACCACACATAAAAACAAAGCTTAAATTGCAGTACAATGTCCTGTGTTTATTGGAGTCATTGGTTTTGTTTATTTTTGGTGGTGTGAAAACTCTGTTCACACTTCGACTTTATTGTCATTAGTGGGGGTTGTTTTATTGCTTTTACATGTGTATGTTTTTAGTGCTTGAACACTGGAGTGAAATACATTGTGTTTAAAATTAGTCATGATGAGTTGAGTTCCAAAAATCTTATTTGCACACAATTCCTATGTTACTCAAAATATAATATTATGCACAACCAAATTCTACATTGTAAATGCAAAGATGCTCAGAATACTGTGGATACTGAATAGCAGCATGGGCATACCAGCATGATATCGATATTGTAATGATAATACAACTTTCATTTAAAATGTTTGCACTGCAGTATGATTAAAACCAGGAATAGACAACACTTATTCCAAATATCCCACATCCCAAATGTGGAACTTCACGACATCAATATTCAGTATATACACCATCGAATTGATCGAATTCCACATTATAAGACAATGCAAATCGGGTCAGAAACTGTGAAAGAGAGCAAGTGTGGATGTTCTCCAATCTTCTATGTCTAAATCTTTTCCTCTCTCCCTCTCTGCCAACTCCAGTCAACAGCTCTGCATTCCCAGAGCTACATGCAGGTCTATACTCCTTCCTCTGTGAATGGTGCTGTGCTGTGCTGTGCCAGTCCAACAGCAAGGTAACCAAACACCTACACATGAAGCACGCTTGATAGCTTTAACCGAGACGGCTTAAGAACAAATTCCTCCTGAATTACACTTAAATCCCTCTCACGTTTTACAAGCTCCGGGCAGCACTATTGAGATGGGTTGTTGTGTTGGCCAGGTAGAGCATGGACCACGGTATATTTAGACAGTAGAATGGAACGTAAATGTTTGGCTGCTACTTACTTTCCATACACAGTTCTAGCTAAGACGGCTACAATATAAAACTAAACAGCATTGGGTAGCACTTTGTCTGATCCATGCAAATCCTCTGTCAGTCCCAAGATAAATATGCACACTGTGCAAAAATACAGAGGGGAAAAAACTAAAATGATTAGTTTTTATAATAAAATAAATAGATTTAGTTCAAATAACTGTTGCACCCCAATACTAGTTCATTTAAATGAACACAGCGATATGGAAGTATATGGATCAATTGGAACTGAAAGATGGAGAATGGCGTAGAGTGCATGCATGCTCTCTCTCTAATGCATGTCAGAGACTGAGAGACAGACACACAGACACCATTGCAACAGAACAGCATCACTGATGGAAAAACATATTAGCTTGAGCAGGCAGACAGACGAGCGCTCTCATTCAGGCCCCCTGTCTCAGTCAGAATAACTACATAAGACCCGGGGGCTCCTTTAAACATGACCAGAGCAAATAGCCTCACTATGCCCAGAGATCCCTGCTGAACACAAACCGCCCGGGAGCAAAACGTGAAAAGATAAATGCTATTTCCGGGTGGGTGAAATTTACTAGAGCGAAGGGCTTTTTATAACATTGAAGCAAAGTCAGGAGAAATATACGCCGTAACTTAGAGGCTAACTGAAGCGTGGTAGCTAAAAATGTTAACAAAACATTCTCATTTTAAAGGAAAATAAAGTGTGACAAAATGAGACGTGCGAGGTACAACAGCAACGACAGCATGGCTTAAATCCATCAAGCTGCATCATATCCTAGCAAAACACCTCTGGGTGTCATTGCTCAAGTCTCTCACAGTAGAGACATGCGTTGTTTATGTTTTTTACATACTTTTAGATTTATTTTTGTCAAAGACAACACAACAATACGAGACATCAAATGACAGAAAAGTAAGCTTACCACACAGACACACACGTGTCAGTGAAGCTACATTTAATAGGAGAAAGGGCATGCTTCCTGGTTGCCAGTGAGTGACAGTCGTGATTCCAATCCAGAGGTCATTTTAGGTGCCTGTTGTTCATCCTGATTCCTGCCAAGAATTAACACTGCTAGTGCTACAGTATAACTGTATAAGCATGACATAAGCCGCTGCATTCCACTAGACAGCTTTCCATTTCATAAGGTCACTGGCCTGGGGTCGCAGGAGGACTGTGTGGGGGAGATGGATTGGGGTAAGTCTAGTCACTTTTCACTTAAGTTGTCCTGGAAGCCAGGCAAAATGAGATACTGTAGCAATAAAACCCCTCATTTCAGGGTGTCTTCTATCAATTACAGATATGAGATATTACAGACATCATACACGCCACGGCCATGTAAGTCATGAACTCGCAATAACCATGCACTTTCAACCGGACGTCCCCATGTTGGGCATGCCATCATTATAGGCATTGTAGCTATACTGTACTATGGAAGTTAGGGTGCTATAGTATTAGTAAACACACCAAAAAAAACTAAAAGACTAGTGTGTTGTACATGGAACACCACACCAATGCTGTGCATGGATTATGAAACCATTCAAAAGCTAATTTTACAATTACTGTGTGGAAATGTTGAGGAACTCTACAGCTTATGCTCTGTGTTACTAAGCATTTCTGTTCCCATACAGTCAGTAAGTGGCAACAAATCAAACAGCCAGCGTTAGCTGCAGGTACAGTGTTCTGTCCAAGGGTCAGTTGACTGACTTTAAATGTAAACAGTGTGGTTTGACTGGCCTGTGGAATGCAGTTGTCACACTGACCTACTTCTGACCTGCAAGGCTCAACATGCAGCCTGCAGCCAAGGGCTGTCACCATTACACATTTAAGTTGACGATTAGTTGTTGTCATACACAATGATTGCGATTAACGATTTACGGTAATTGTGTTTTTGGCATTGAATATTGAATTTTTGGCCTTCGTAATCACAAAGGCTGGGAATTGCGTAATTTAATCATTTTCTCAATAAGTCACAGTAGAGAGATGACTAAACTCTCTTCTAAACATCCCATTCTCAGAGACAATGAAACATTTGAGAAGGAAATATAACGGTAATAGACCTGAAATAAATTAAATTCTTCCTTGTTCCTTACAGTAAATGGACTGCAAGTAACACGCATCCAATTACTGACATATTTCCATTTAAAAGGCACACAACACACAAGTTAATATGCTCCCCTGCCGGAGGCAGGACCATTGTGCCCGACAGTACAGAGGACAGGGGTCAACTTGTTCCCGTTGAGCCCCTGGCACAGTCAGCAACAGACCACTTCTGAACTAAACCCGACAGTCGGGGTACATCCAGCTGTTTAGGACACAGCAGGAGCTGACTTCAGAGGACTTCCTTCCTTTCCTTCCTTTCATCTCTCACCGTTTCCAAAACTGAGCCACAATATGGGTCCACACAGGGTGTCGGAGGTGGCTCGTCATGGTGTGTCAGAGAACTGGAACTCACTGCTTCCCTCGGAAAGGAGTGATGCACAGACTCCCTTCACACATCCACACAAACAGGCAAACAGTGCTATGACATGCATCCCAGCAGGAGCTTTCATGTCTTAATTGTTCCTATCTTTGGCCATAATAGGCTATATCTTTAAGTGGTGCAACCACTTCCTTACACAGCTTTGTGTATCTGTGAGTGGCTGGCTGGCTGGCTGTGTCCGTCCCTGGCTGGGTCTGAGCATGAAAATAGCATTTGGTTGGTTTTCACAACCAAGTGTCACTGTTGTGCAGCCTAACACACACACACACACACACACACATATATATTAACTGTATATACGATGATTTCAGGTGTGACAGTACAGTACTGTAGAGGGACCCTCACACGGTAACTCTGTCATTTCTCGACTGTTTCGGACGTGGGGTGGCTTGCTGGAACCGGGCCGGCACCCTAGGCGCGTTCCTGTGGGCCTGGACGCCCACACAGAGTTGCACCACTTACTTCACACAGGTGTGATTTTTCAAAAACATTTAACAGTTTTCTAAAAGAATAATCCAATAATAGCAGTACCAGGTCACAACACGCTGCATTGCGAGTTGCGACTCGTGAGCTCTTAGATTGTCTGTTTTCTCTATTTGATGTACGGCATGGTATATATATATATAGTACTTAAGTGGTTAATAATATTATAGGCCACTATATACGTCCATAACGTGCAGTAACTGCAGTTTGAGATAATTATGTGTACAAATTAATTAGTATTGTTCAACCCTGCATTAGTCCTTCCACACAGAGACCCC
Source organism: Protomyctophum bolini (assembly GCF_963924005.1). NCBI lineage: Eukaryota > Metazoa > Chordata > Actinopteri > Myctophiformes > Myctophidae > Protomyctophum > Protomyctophum bolini. Next base: position 9,108,090 of record NC_137865.1, read on the forward strand.
TGTGCTCACAGAATACTGCAAAATAGAGGAGATCACAGATTTATTTTACTGCTACTTTACAGCTAAATAAAGCCGTTGTAAAATGGCCATGTTCTCCTTCTCCAGTCGCTCCTAAGTCATAAAACCAAAGACACGCATCACATTTGTTGTAGGAGCTACAGTGTTCTTGCACTATTTAGTCCATATAGGATAGTGAGCATGTATGGTACTGTAGGCTCACTGGCTACAGTAGTACAGATCTTAACAGGACCCATTAAAGAAAGTCATCGTCACCCGACTTTACTGAAAAACATCCTGATATGCTTATCTGGCCATTGTATTTTAATTTATCAAATAATCAATCAATGAGGCTTCCAAACAGACCCTCAGACTTTTTCCGTTTTATTTTCTTGTAATCTACAGTATGCACTTCTGCCGAGTCAAACTTCCTGAGTTGTAATAAACACTGGACCGGGGGTGTCTGTCACCAACCGTCTGTGACCTCAACAGAAGTACCCAAAACAACGTGGAGCAAACACAGTTGAAAAGGAGCCTGATGAGGTGCAATCAATCAAGCTTAGCTAACCAATATCACAAAATGTGCAAGCAATGGCAGGCAGGTCATTCCACAAAGACAGCTGTGTGTCTTTTAGTCCAGGGAGGGACGTGGCTGTCAGGTCAAGCCCTCGTGACCCAATTTAAGTCCTTTCTAGTCTGACTGTTGTTGCTCTGTTGGTATTGTGGCTAAATCTGGGTTATATGGCCAGTCTGTTGACGGTCAATTGGCGCAGTGACTCTCAACCTTTTGAATTTCAAGGACCCACACTAGGACGCCTGGGACCCCAATTCTACACAGCAAAATCCTCAGTGTTAATCAGCTCCAAGACCAAGAGTTTATAAATAGAACCAAATAATGGACCATGTGGTTCCATCTGTACGCTCTCAAGAGTTACAGACCCGTATAAGGGTCCATTTGGACCGGTTGTCGGTCCCCAGACCCAACGTTGAGCGCCAGTGGGTTAACGCTGAGAACAAAAGCAGATGTTTCTATAAACGGAGGCCCCACGACAACGGGTCCATTTTGACAGACACGTGAGGAACAAAAGACACAGAAGTTAAATAACTACATAGACATTCTACACTTGTGAACCATAACGAGCGGTTCTAATTCTGTTGCCCCACAGAAGCTCTGTAGAGACAGCTGCATGCGGTCCTACTGCATTGGGTCTCGTACTTTTTCGTGTCACGGCCCTCCATCTGAAGAGGTTCTGTTCCAGGGATGGGACAATACTAGAGTAATAAATATAATAGACGACGGTCACCGGATTTCTCCTCTCATCCACTTGCATTGAGTTGCTCACCCACCGCATGAGGCGAAGTAGCCATCATATAAATGGATAAAGTGGTTAAAAACATGGTTAATTTCTCCTTTTTTTTTTACCAGTAATAGCCCCATTGAGATTAAAAATCAATTTAGCAAGGGAAATGATTGTGATGAGAATGCTATATTAACTACTTTTACTGTGCGGCGGTGGATCAGGGGTAGAGTGGCTGGATGCCGGTAACCGTAAGGTTGCCAGTTCGAACCCGGGCTCCCCCAGAGTTAGTGTCGAAGTGTCCATGAGCAAGACTCTGAACCCCTAATTGCTCCTGATGTGCTGGTTGGTGCCTTGCATGGTTTCTTCCGTCATCGGTGTATGAATGTGTGTGAGAATGGGTGAATGTAATGCACAATCTATGTAAAGCGCTTTGGATAAAGGTGCTATATAAATGCACCATTTTATTTTCCATTTACTGGAGATCCCCTGGAACCCACCCGAGGACCTCTGGGGGTTCCTGGACCTCACTTTGAGAACCAATTCTGTAGACAGCTGCATGTGGCACAAGTGTTCTACTGCACAGTGCACACAGCATTCTGCTGACAGCAGAGACTGAGGTGAGCTACATGAATAGACTAAATTAAAACATCACAATATGTTTTTACCAATGACGACTCATCAAATCACAAACTGTCACAAACAGCTAAGCTTCTGGATCTCACAAATAAGCTTAAAGTAGCCTATAAGATATGATAATTAAAACCAGGAAAAGAAAACACTTGGCCATATTACAATATATTATGATATCCAAAATGACCCCACACATTATTTAGTGTCTGATATCACTTGTGTGAAGTGAGGGGCGCTCTTATCATGGTACCTCATCATACATCACATTCCGTGCTCAGCCAATCAAATAATCTCAAATTTGGTACACACAAAGCTGGGCATAGGAGGGGCTAGTGCCCCTCAAAAAACATGTCAATTGAGTAGGCTGCTTATCAATAGGCCTCACAATATATTGTATCTCACAAAGTACAACAACAAACGACCTCTCCATTTCTCCTCTCCATGCGAGACCAAAGTAACCAAGTGAGTTTTAATCTATCTAGTGACAATAAATTAAAATAACATGTTGGTAGACCGCCAGCAAGATAATCTACAGTAAGTATTAGGTAAGGTAAGCTACTGTATTGAAGACTACTGCAAAATGAGCTTCAACTCAACTGTCAACATGCGTGTAATAAGGAAACAACATATTCTGGTCCAGAATATGTTGTTTCCTTATTACACGTATAACCTATCCAGAATTTCTGGATAGGTTTACAGTAGCTCAGGCCCATAGCGTTAAGGACTTGAGAAGTCCCCAGGGCTACAGTAAAGCAGTGGTTCTCAAATTGGGGTCAGGGTTCATTGAGGGGGTTCTAAATTACAAGTCTGTAACTCTGACAGTATACAAAATACAAACGGAGCCAAATGGACCCCAGTGGGTTTATTTGGTTCCATTTAAATACTGTCAGAGTTAAGGAGTGTCCTTGAGATGTCAAAGTTAGAGAACCACTGCAGTAAAGGATGTAACTTGTCCTACTTGACACAGTGCCTGCAGCCGATTCGTTTGACGTTTTAAGGTGAAAATATGTATTTGTCTCTTCTTTCACGCAGCAGCAGCCCATCAACCACCAGCAGTTTATTCAAGATGACAGATAACAGCAAGGAAAGACTTGAGCAGCTAGGAACAGCAGCCAGGCTTTTACCAGGCATGCACAGTAACACACAAGACACAACGAGCATTCCGAAGGCTGTCCCCACAGATCTATGGACTGAATACATTGGCAGCTCGGGGACCGCTGACATAACGAGCACTGATTTTTAACACCAAAAGCAAGTGCAACGCTCACATTATCAATCTATAAATTACGCAAATATACAATCTGATAACAGATTATGATTGTATCGGTCATTTGCGTTGCCTGATAAATTAAAACCACCAAAGCGTGACATTCCAAACGTGCAGAGTTAAGTAACCGACCGTCGATCCATTCCACCAAGGCAAGTGTTGGACCGCGGTTCGGTTGTGTTCTGCAACTGCAAAGCGACCCGCAACAGCAAAGACAATCAATCCTTCTTACCTTTGATTCGTGCGTTAATATTATCCATTGATATACTTCCACAATTAATCCATGTCAACCCATAATGCCAAGTTTGTCCATAAATAAATAAACTCCACGGTGTGTTGTTCTGTTCAGAGCAGGCCCTGCCAGTATGTATTCACTGTGTGAGAAAAGAAGGCGCAACTTGAAACTGACAGAGGCGGCGGGGTCGAGCGCACGTTATGCACTAGAGGAGGGGCGCTCAACACCGCACATAAACTCAAAGCACTTCGCCTAAACGTGTAAATCTCACCGCGTTCGTGTCATTGCAATGCTGGATTAACACTTCGATGGACGAGGCGTTTCATTTGGGAGAAAACGGTGTCGCATTTGCAAAACGGCGCGATTAAAGTGGACTGTCCCACACACAGACACCCCTCCGCCCGTGCTTCGCTGTGAGCCGGCGTGTTTACAGAGTTTAATCCTATTGGTCTGCTGAGAGGTGACGCTGTAGCTGCAGGAGGATTCCAGGGAAAAAAACATCAGAGAGAGGACTGGGAGGGCAGGGTAAAAGGTTTGTGGACAGGACAATCATTCATAAACCACTATAGCAGTAAATAAATACACTATAGGAGGGAAGGGAATTCCCCTTCCCTCCTATATCTGTGATTTGTCATAGTAGGGGAATTGCATTCCATTTTTTAAATGTATTGTAGTATGTTTTCCTTTTTTTATTATAACAAACTATGTCTAGACATATTATGTTAATTGAGGGTTTTAGAGTGGTTGAAAACTTTCTGGGAAATATGTGGAAGATACAGAAACAGGGGTTAATAATTATGGGACAATCATTTTTGTCGCAGGAGAAGCATGAGTATACGGTAACCGTAGTGAGATTTGATTTATGCCATATTCTGGGCATTTCTCTTCTATCCCCCTTATTTTTCCCTTTAAAAAATTCTAAACATTTTTACAATAACAAAACAAAAATGCAGGTCTACAAGCCGGCAACGTGTCACGATGCTACACATTGTGAGCTTATAGATCGTCAATTTCTGTACCACGGTACAAGGGGCTTACTTGCTGCACACGCTCTTACTGAATCAGGCCCCAATCTGTCCCACACTGTGCCAGAACAATAACATTAAAATAGGCCTTAGCATATTCATTATTGAGACAGTCACCATCACACAGGAGACTGCAATTAATACTCACAACAAACCATAAACCCACATAACTCACAGCAGGCCTGAAGCTTATCCTCAGTATCATGGGCTTGTTAAGAGGAAAAGGTCAATGACATGCAGACCTTTAATAATAATCCACTCAGCTATCAAAGTCACCGGCGTGTCAAATATGCTATTGCTTTAACGACTGCACCGCAAGCTCGCCACACACACACACACACACACACACACACACACACACACACACACACACACACACACACACACACACACACACACACACACACACACACACACAGCAGCTTCAAAATGTGTCTACTTGAGATTGTGGCGGATATTTTTGTCAGAAATAGTCTATTATCTGTTCAGGAGTGAGTGTTCATGGGCAAGGCGTCCTAGGCGAGCTTGTTAGGTGAGTCCCCTCCACCACTATCAGTATGTCACAGTGTGTCTCTCCCTTGCCATGGTGGCTGCGAGGCAGTAGTGGAAAGTAACTAAGTACATTTACTCAAGCAATATAAGTACAATTTTGAGGTACATTTACTTTACTGGAGTATTTCCAATTCTCTGTACTTTTACTTCTATACCACTACATGTCAGAGCCAGTGGCAATATATTTACTTTTTACTACACTACAATTATTTGAAAACTTTAGTTACTATTTATTTTGTAAAAATGTCCTACAAATACAATAACCACTTCAGCCCTATATTCTGCCTATAGAAGATAGCAGATATCTGCAAATAGCAGATCTACAAGCTCAAGACGCGTCCCCATTGTAAGCTTGTAGAGTGGCTATTTTAAAAATATTTGAATGTGTACTTTTACACCAAGTACATTTTTGATTACCAGACTTTTACTTGTAACAGAGTGTTTCTACATTGCAGTATTGATACGTTTACTTAAATAAAAAGATTGAGTAGTTTTTCCACCCACTGGCCGCGAGGCAGACACTGTCTTGGCTGTCACCCCCTGCCACAGGACAGATACTGTATAGGCTCGGCCCACGTGGCTGTTTTCAACAACACCCATACAAGCTCATCTCATGATGATACTGCCTGAACTTCGGGATGGCCGATATGGAGAAAATCAAATATCACAATGATTTATTTGACCAAATAGCTCAATATCGAAATTCTGACCAATTAAAATGTTCAAATATTGGAAATAGCTAAACTAGCAGATCTACAGTATCAAACTTCTGAGCTTTTCAGACTCTGACCTTAAACATTTTACATACATTTTTTGAAAGTATAAAATAGGACGTAGCTGATTAAAACCAGGAAAGGACAACACTTATGCCATATTCACCATATTATACTATCCAAAATCCCTTTCCATATGGTCTGTCAAATGAACCTGGGTCCATTCAATATTAATCCAAAGGTTAACTTTTTGTGACTTTGACTTTTACTATTGTGTTATGCTCCAATGTTTATCTGTATTGTAATAGCTGTGTATATTCAACATAGATGCAATTGTATCCTATGAATGTACAAATAATCCCGGAGAATGCCACCTGCATTCCCTGGAGGGTTATTAGGCATTCTCCTTCGCATTTTTACTGACTTTATATATACATTTGTGTAAAAACATGTACGTAAGTGAAAACAAAAACTTGTATTAAGGGGCTGCAGTTTATTTGTGTTGTTTTTTCTCATGTTTCACTCAGCTGATGACTGCTTAGAGTGTGGGGGTTGTGAAGGGTTAAGTGCCTTGCTCAGGAACACTTTGACACATAGACATGTGCGGGCTGGGAGGCGAACGGGTGACCTTCTGATTACCAGACAGCTTCTCTTCCCACAGCTGATGTGATCAGCTGGTAGCAGTGCCCACAGTGCAGCTGTGCTGTTTTTGTCTGCTGCCAGTGTTTCATGAAAGCCTGGGCTTTGTTCAACAAGCTATACATCACTCGGGTCGACATCTAAAAAGGTAACCTGGCCGCCATGGCCCGCAAAATACCTGACTTCAAAGACCACTGCTTCATCATCGTTGCATCGCATTTGCAAGCCAACACCCAGTTTATCATGATGAATAGGCGATATAACATGGGGTTGACGGGAAATGTTATTCTCCTTTGTGCAGCTTTTATTTCCAACAAACCACAGGAAATGATGGGTAGGCATTTTGAATATGCATCTAATAAAGGGAATAGTTGTGCAGTTGATTAAATGAATACAGTGCTTTCCAAAGCAATTCCAAAAACCAGTTGGCACGATGGAGTTGGTCTTCACCGTACCATTATCTCCAGTATTCCAACATTAATAACGTGCAGCATAAAGTGGCACAATAGGGAAGTGTTACACTAACCAAAATTTGTCTCATTTATTTAAGCATTTGATTGGAGCCATATATACTTCTCGCAATTTTACATATTTTTAAATATATGTTAATTGAAAAAAGGACATTATTGAGAATTTGCCCAAAATAGGAACACCCGGGTTAACGTTGTTATGCAAAAAAGAAAAAGAAAATGTCTCCAACAGGCTCGAAGTGCTGTGCACCTTATGTAAAGGACAGTGCTGTGTAGGAAATTAATAATAATTTGCCTACATCTAAATGACTATTCCCTCTATGTAATGCTTATTATGAGGATTAAGAGGATTGAGCACGCTGCGAAGAGGTGATGAAAATAGCTTTGTTATGTAACTGAACATGAACGCGGTGTTGTGTCACATAATATCAATACAACACAGCATGATGGTTCAATGTCAATATGAGGCTCAAACCAACGCTTAACTCTCCGTCATGACAACCACATACTGGGAGAACATTTAGCATAAAAAAGCTAACATTCGTCGAAAATAGGCGACCATTCAGCTATAAAACAGGACAACATTTTTGGCGCAGATAGTCCGATCTATAAGCTCACATAGCATTACAACGTTGTGAGCTTGTAGATCATCTGTTTTCGGCAAAGAGACTAGAGAAAAAGGGAGGGGACCAAGTACAAACCCCTTGGGAGCCCCGGTCAGCGAACTATTAAGGGTTTAAGTGGCTAATTACATTCCACATATGGGGCCTCCAATGAAAACCAATTGACCTAGTAGGAATTAACTAATTAAACAAACCGCAAAGGGAATAACTAAGCACGTTTGGTGACTTCAATTCAGAGCATTAGGCTAAACCCACACCTGAGAGAGGAGATTATGAGTTAGGGACAAGACTGCCCGCAGTGCACTCGACTCAGTGTTGATCACACAACCACCAGTCAGTCAGGTTGTTTCCATGCAGTCCACCCTATATGTTATGAACCTGCCGCTAATTGAACACATTCAGACGAAGAGCTTGTGTCCACCTCCACCTATACAAAGACGAGGACGGACCGGCACACACACATTCCACACATAACAAAGGAAATCATCATCATCATGTATGCATGATGTCATCCCTGAAAATTTCACAGACATCATCTGTCACATCGCATCACGTTATCGAAGACGAGGCGTGTCAAATGTCTGGCATAAAATCTCCATTCTATTTGCTGTTGACAAAAGGTAATAACAAGGTATAAGGTACTTACTATGCTGCTGTTAGAGCCAAGGTGTTACTCCGGCTTTGGCTTTTGCTCTCTTTCTCTCTCTCTCTCTCTCTCTCCTTCCTTCCTTCCTTCGTCACTCCCTCCCTTTCCCCCCCTCCGCCGCCGCCTCCTCCTCCTCCTCCTCCTCCTCGCGTGCTTCTCTCCCTTTTCTCCGCTACAGCAAGATGCTGCCTGGACTGATGCACGTTGTCATGGTAACCGGGGGGATTCTCACATGACGGGTCTCTCCGGCTGCTGATTGGTCAGGCACAGGGAAGGTGGGGGGGAGGGGGGGTGGGGGCATCCTCCCAGAGATGATGTCACACAGGCCCACAAAGGGAGGGGTTTCTTTCTCACTCAGGCTGCCTGTGAACACACCACCAACAGACACACACACACACACACACAGACAGACACAATGGATGTCTTTTTAGGAGGGCTTGAATTGGCCCCTGTAAAGCCCGACTGAAGGAATTAACCACTTAAGTCCTCCCAGTGGTCAGGCTATTTTTTGCAGAATGTTTGTCCCAGAATATAGACGCTATGGAAGATATAGTCGACTGACTGGCTGACTGACTGACTGGCTTAGAGACGGGCAGATTTACTGATGTACAGACAGGCTGGGACTGACTGGATGTCTGCCTTGTTGACGTGAGATTCTGGGCTCCGATCCGGCTTTAATGCTTGTGTGCTCTTGTGATGCTGCGGCCCATGCAGCTACACGCTGGAAAAATGTGATCCGGCACTAAGCTTCCAGAGGGGCAGCGGGATACAGAAATAACACAGCAGTTATAAGACACACTATAGCCTCCCCCCCCCCATCGCATGTGGCAGCTTGACCTGCTGGCCTACCCACACAGCCTACAGGGCAGGCAGGGGATATTTATAGCACCATAGAAGCCCGACAGATGATGCGTAGCAGTTGCTATTTACTCTCAGCTATGTGTGATATTCTACACTGCCCGTGAAGGAAAAGCCCCGTTACACAATCCTTGCGTAACGCAGCTATGAACTATGAAGTCAATAGTAAATAGCGTGCCACGGGAGGAAATGCAGATCAAGTTATTATGACATGGAGGTGTGTGCAGGCCAGGGCGTAGGTCCACTCACCAGGGGGGCCACACTACGCACACACACACACGCGCACACACTCACTCTCTCACTCTCTCTCACACACACACACACACACACACACACACACACACACACACACACACACACACACACACACATGCGCACACACACACTCTCTCACTCTCACACACACACACACACACACACACATAAACAAACAAACACACACACACAGTACCTCAAAAAACTCCATCAGCAAAACACAGTTTCGAATAGGAATAGCTCACAGCGGGCCACAATCCGGCATGTCTAATGACGTGCCCAAAATAGGTACATCAGGGTTAACATGGTTAACTACCACCACCACCACAGCAGCACACAATAGAAGGTCTGTTTGCGATATGTTAGAACAACATTAATTGTGCCTCTCGTCCGCACTGATAAGAGAATTTTCAACAGCCACGCAGCGAAACCAGAGGCATGCTACTGAACAACATAATGTGCCATAATTGCATAATGATAAGCACCATGCTGTTATACTACATATTCTACAGGCCCACGGCCACAGAATCTGTGACTGCTGCAAACTGGAACCAGGTCAGGAGCAACATGGGAGCAGTTTAGTCTGTTCGACTGGGAAGAGAGAAAAATGCGCTCTCTGTTGAAGCAACAAAAGGATTTGGAAAGCGCCCGAGTGGTTTATTGCAGCATGGGTCCTCAAAGTGCGGTCCAAGGAACCGAAGGGATCCTCGACAGGGTTCCAGAGAGTCCCCAGCTAAACTATACTATAGCAGCATCCAGCATCCATCGGTTTAACCATTTCTACACTGTTTTATACTTGAGCAATTTGAAAATAGCATATCTACAAGCTCACATTACGTTGTAGCTGTATTTTTGGAACGAAAACAACAATTATTATTAGTCCCTGGCAGAAAATCTTTTCAGATCGGGGTCCCTGGCACAAAGTGTTTTCTGAAGTGGTCCGCGGCCAAATACATATCAATACGGGGGTCCTTGACATAATCCTGCTTGAGAACCACTTCATTACAATACGCCCCATGTGGGACATAGTGGCTCTCTGTCAACTTGTCTCCTGTGATGCAGCCATGATGATTTACATATATATGGTGGCCAGGCCAATCTGTGGTTGGACTCCAGGTTTGGAAACATTGATGCGGGATTTGATGCAGTCCAATCTGTCACTCTTTGTGTTTCTGGTAAATATCACATGCTGTGTGGGGTTTTATTTTATGGTGATGTCATGTGCTCTCTTCATTCCAGACAATGAGAAACTTCACAAAACCAGTAAACACTGCATGTCAGAGTTTCTTCTACGTGAGTAATGAATATAGTCTCACACGAAGCGAGAGTTAAAAGGGGTCAACTTTCTGGCCATTTATTGGAAAACACAGTGTAAAATACACATGTGAGTTTTTATTTTTTTTAAATATATTTTTTTATCCCACGATTTTGTAACCCATTTTTCACCCCTGTGTCAATCATCTAATGTGATCCTGGGCTCTACACACCCTCCGCCAACCTGGGGAGAGCAACAGACTTAACTCATGCTTCCTTCATGCTTGAGTGTCCAAGTTGCTCCTTTACACCTGACAGGGGGGAGTTTCCCTGGTTGGACATAGCACGTGGAAGGAACACGTTATTCCAACCAGTTCCTTTCCCCTCCATCAGGCGCCCCAGCTGGCCAGGGGGAGGCAGTTTAGAGACCAGGATTACAGCATGTTTTTGTGAGGGTATCTACCCTAAGGGACACGGGGAGAACATGCAAACTCCACACAGAAAGGCCCTTTCGCCAACCCCACCTTCGGGTATGGGCACTGATGACGCAGAGGAGGAAACACGCCGCCAGCACCCACAGCGCCCCGAGTGGGAATCGAACCCACGACCTTCTAGCTGTGAGGCGACAGCACTACCAACTGTGCCACCGTGCCCCACATGTGAGTTTTTAAGAACGAAATAAGCTGCCATTTGGTCATGTTGTATTGTAATATCAGTTACCATACCAGTAAATGCCATGAACTAAACTTTTAAAACAGGGGTCTTTAACGTTTTTCAGGCCAAGCACCCGTTCGCTGAGAGAAATGAAGCAGGGACCCCTCCACTAAATATTGTATAAAATTGTTGCAGAATCTTTCATAGATTTGATTAATATAATAATAATAAAATAATTAAAATAAGAGAACTCAGATACAAGGTTTCTGCCCCACAGTGACGATATGTAATTGCACAAATTAGCAAACACTAACCAGTCTCACTTATAGAAACCCAGCAAAATGTCCTGGGTATTTGTACGGTATGTTTGTATGTACATGGTTTAATGAGCATCGTGCCTGTCACAGACTGCATGCGCAGAGCAAGTTCAGTCAGGAATTCACTTCATCCAATCACACACTCATTCCATCTTCATAACGGCTATTTAAACTGGAAGTTTGCACTGCTCAATCTGCTTTCATGTTTGCTGCTGCACACACTGATACTGCTGCGCTGCTGTCTGCTTAAACTTTTGCTGCTCACCCTCCTCCACCCAAGCTACCACCTGTCGTTTTGGATCTGCTGTTTAGATACGGGGGATTCGGACGGATAACTGATGCGCTTGATCCGAGTACCTAAATAGCAGATCCAATTCATCGCCAAACTATAATAAATATATTGCTCATTTTATATTCAATACATATATATTCCATCCATTCTTGAGTTGTCCTGGCTGAAATACTATTTTAGGAATTATCACACAATTAATTGAATATACATTATGCAATACTTATTATTAGAACATTTTAAATGCAGTACTTTTGTACAAATGTGCGGTCACACTTGGTCTCGTGCCACATGTCAGTGTCATACTGAAGGGCTGAAATACTACCGGTAATTCAATTTGATATATTTTTTACAAAACTAGTCAAAATAAATAATATAGGCTATAATATATAATAATAATAATTTATAGTTATTTCTATTGTACCCTAACTATCTCATTATTATTAGTAGTAGCAGTAGTAGTAGAAGTAGTAGTAGACGCAGTAGCAGTAGTAGTAGCAGTAGCAGTAGCAGTAGTAGTAGTAGTAGTAGTAGTAGTAGTAGTAGAGCTGCATTGTCATGCATGGCTCTTTCCTGGTAGTAGTAGTTTGGCACAAATGCTACATTATAGAGTAATCAATCATAGATGTAGCTTAATATTGTATCTAGCCAGTCAGGGAGGACTTTGCATAATGCAGCAATAGCATTATTCTAATGCTATTAACTGGGCACTGGGAATGTGAGGTCTATTAACTACATATTTAATTCAACATTATTCCACACATTGCAACGTGTTTTAGATCTGCTATTAATTTGCCGCGGAAATAGGGATTAAGTGGTTCATATTAAAACATATGCTCCTGTCACAAAAGGTTTGTGGGTTGAAGGATCCTCAGGGTTGCTTGAGGGTGGTCCAAATGTAACTGGTGGACTCCTAATGAGACACAGTGTCAGTAATCCAATGTCATGCATACGGTATTCTGAGGAAAACATTTAACAATTGGGTCTTATGATCAAAATAAGAACATTATAATGTTATGTAAGAACAAAATCTAAAATTTTCCACGGACAAGGGCATGTCTTGCCACGGGACACATTTGTCCGTGGACATTGATGACCACTGGGCGCGTGGCACAGACCACCAGAACACAATGTGTGTGTGTATTGCAACGAGGCACTCGACAAATTCAAACAGGCTTTATGTGCTTTCACACCTGGACTGTTTGGTCCGGTGCATGCAGACCAAACGTTTAGGTCTGCCAGAACAACAGTGGCCAGAAACCGTTGGTTTAGCCCATGCATGAAGGCTATACTTACATGTATGTGTGAATTATTAATTAATTATTATATGTGTATCTGTGTATTCAGATTAAACCCACTAGACTTGTACGTGCCCGTCGACCACCGGCCTACTTGAGAACGATGCAACCTAATAATACCCCGTTGTCAACTTGTCATAGCACCCGTTTTAACTGTCTGTCTGTGTCCCACATGGAGATCTCTGTATCTGCCAGTCTGCCTGTGTCTGAAAGAGTTCAAACTGACTGTGAAAAGTGGGGTGGTTAAGTAATCAATTTGCAGGTGTGGGGACTTTGGCTCATCAGGCCCACTGGCAGAGCCTGACCAGAGCCTTTTGTGGTGGTTCTGGAGAACCGTGGGTCCGACTGACTCGATACCGGGCACTGCACTCCCTGCGGGGGTGTGGAACGCGTGTGTCGAATATGAAGTCGGTGGGGCAAACGGTTCCCGAGTTACGTGCATTACAACCGTACACACACACGCACGCAGACAGAGACGTCACGTGGCGCATGCAGCCCAGGTCATTCAGAATATACTTTGCGAATCACCTTCCATGTCTTTCAAGCCTCATTTACATAGAATCTCCTGTTCCCCTTTTTTCTCTTAGCATAAAAGTGGCGGTGGGGATGATTAGAGCAGTGATGCTAATAAAGGGACCTTGGGGACCGGCAGGAGACCATCACGGTCCAGTGAGCACAGACATTATAGCAGCACTCAACTGAAGAGGGCGAGAGATACAGTGTATATATACAGTATAGAGAGAGAGAGAGAGAGAGAGAGAGAGCACTATACACTATTGCAGAGGAAGAGAAGTACTTCACGTGGCACTTAGTGGAATGGATATAGTACTCATGTACCTACAGTATGTGACTATAGATACGCAGAGACAGCATACACATTGCTGTTGCCGGGCGGAAACATGGTAGGCCTACTCAGCCCTACCAATGTTAAAAAATAGTAGTGAAAAGTGAAGTAGTGAAAATAGCCAATCTGCTATGCTATTTTCACTACTTTCGTGCGACAACAGAAATTGCAAAGTTCAACTAAAATGGTCAGTCACACAATGTGGTCGAGTGGAATTAGCATAAAACCACATGATCCCAGTGTCTCTGCTAGTGCTACTGTACATCAATGTAATGCAGACCTCCACATCTCTGCCCTTATTCCTGAATGCTGTGAGTCTCCATACATTAAAAATTAAAATAAATAGAAATTAAAATAACTATCTTAAAGACCTCATGTTCTTTATATGAAATAGCTGGAATTTGTGGTCACCCTGAACTAAATGATCACACACAGGTGTGTTCTGTGTAGTGTAGTGTAGTATATATAGGCAAAGGCTCAGCCATTTTTGGCTTTAGGTTAACAATGGACACAATGAGAGACACCTACACATGTGCACGTAGGCGAGCACACACACACACACACACACACACACACACACACACACACACACACACACACAGTACACACGTCACAATGTGGGCCAACAGGTTGGGTTAGTTGTACACCAGACAGAATCACTGCGGGGGGTATGATTGGTTTACAAAACCCATAAAACAAACAGACTGGGAGATCCTTGCCCTTCAGGCTGCTGTGTGAGAACATAGTGTTTCTGTCGTGCAGAAACCTCTTATCTCCATGAGTGTTTTTTTCATAAATTAACAGGTTAACGCCCACTTGATCATACTACAGCGTCACACAAAGGGATCAAAAGTAGCAGATCTGAAAGCTCGAAACGCAGTGCAAATCGACATGTTTTGAGCTTGTCGATCTGCTAGCTATACTTTTTCTTAAGACCCATAAGGGGTCGAAACGTTGTCATCCTTTATTAAATAAAATTCCTGTGGGAGCTACGAAACAGTGTGCGGACTACTTCTCATGAACGTCTCATATTTGCCAATGACAATGACAGGAGAAATTAGATCATATGTGCCTCAAATATGACGTAAATTTGTGGCAACAAACATTAAATGCCATATAAAAAGAGAAACATTAAATGCCATTGACAAATGACAATGAAGGGAAAATTTACATCATACCGCATGTAGACGAGCAAATCAGCTAACCAATCAATCACATAAATTCAGTTGTTCATGAGATGATGTATGATGATGTATAACTTCACACCGGTGTTTCCTTATTACTGTGGGAGAGGGCAATCATCCAATCCACTATGCAACTCAAAGCAAGGGTTGAATATTTACCATTTTGGCACATTTTCTGGGGGTGCAATCCACACGTTTAGTGGTGTTACTCAGTCCAGGAATGTCCAATCCCTACATACTCGTTGTAAAGGTGACTAATCAACGATTAAAATGATATAAGATACAATACCAATTGGTATTACTAAATAATGGACCAAAGTTAAGTTTCCGAACTTTGTTGTGTGCCGAGTTTACTTTACAGGAGAACTGTAACTTGACATTTAAGAGAAAAAGAGTCTTCCCAGAGAATCACATCATCAGTATTTTAAGCATGGTGAATCCAGGCAGTGCTGTAACTTGAACATTTAATTTCCTCCACAATGATGCAGACAAACCCCTATGAAAACAGCCAGTTAAGATGCACTCCAGTCTTTGTCCCAGAGCTGCCCCATGGGAGCTCACTGACACAGCAGGGTGGATAGATAGAAGCACACAAGCTCCAAACGCTGTCCACAATGTCTTTAGAAATATTTTCAAAATGTGTATAAAACAGGGCTCAATCGGGTAATATACCTGAGAGTAAATGTACTTATAGTAGTAGGTTACAGACAGCAGAGACAGTGAACTCAGGCTGAGTCTGTGGCTGAGGCATGGTCTAAATATATAAGTGTGTGTTTATAGGTGACCTCAAAGCAGGGCTGTGTTTGGGCCTGAAACAGTAACACTGGGTCAGGGTTGCGGCGAGCCGTCGACAGGCCGGCTCGGTTCTCACATGGAACCAACCAGCCCTTATACTGTGTGTCCGAGAGCTGCCTGCCAGTATGGTAACACTATAACTGGTCCCCTTTCCTAGAAACGGAGGGTCAAGTGCCAAGCAAGGCTTTCTGATCGTGCCGTCCGTCCCTGACCTCCCTTTCTCTCTCTCTCTCCCTGATCTTAAATCACTTGGACAGTCCGTGGCCTTTTGGTACAGCTTCAAGGTGCGATGGGTGTTTAGGGGTAAAGGTCAGAATTTGAAGGCTACAGAGGGTAGCTTTACATTTTTCAAAAATAGCCAGTCTACAAGTTCACAAGACGTCACATGGCATTGGTGCCAAAGCTTGCGTTGGGCTGACTCTCTCTCTCTCACTCTCTCAATAATTCACATGGCGTGTCGCAAGAACACACGCACGCATCATCATCATTCACACTTTTTTATGACTGTTGTTAGGGGCGTTCCACATTTTGGTGGAATCTGGGTTGAACGTGATTTGTGGTGCTCCCTCTGGTATTGCGTTTGTGGACGTCTTTAAGGTTTTTGAAGTAGTTTGACAGATGCATGCGTGTGACGTATAGTGTAGTGTATCTTGTAGGGTTACGAGGCCCATTTCAAGTTGCTGTGTAGCCTACTCTGTCCTCTACCTATAGCATATAGCAGTGGGCGTGGATTTCTGGACGCACTGAAAAATCGTCCATTCATTTTTCCCATAGAGATTTACAAAAATATTTATATAAATTATTTTAAGCCTAGAATCCAGTCATCTAGGGATCCTGGAGAATAATGACCATAACACCTTTGATTCAGTGAAAAAAAACGTTTGTATAATTAATTATATGATATATTGCATTTAATAAATACCCTTTGATTTCTTCACAGAATCAAAGGTGTTATATGGTCATGAGTCACCAGGATCCTGGATGGCTTGATTCTAGGCTTCAAAATAATTGATAATATTTTTTGTAAATCTCTATAAAAAAATGAATGGCAGATTTTCAGTGGGTCCTGAAAACCATGCCCACTGCTATGCTCTATAGGAAGACAGCAGGATTGGTTGTAAAAATGTATGACACCCACAGGCAGACGATTTTTTTTGTGTGTGACAATAGCAGATCTACAAGCTTGTGGATTCCTGATAACCTTCCATCTAAACCTTCTCAGTATCAGTTGTGACAGCATATCCATTACCATGTATGGATCACAAGGAGGCTTCGGCCCTGGACTCAAGCAGCGGACTGACACTAATGAAATCAAGTCACGTCCATGAGTGCTCTTTGTAGGAAGTACAGGAACTATTATATATCTCTCTCTAATTGGACAAGCAGACGGGTCATAGAATACTAATGGCGCTGTTCATCGGCAGTGTAATATCCTGAAATATTTGGTTCCGTCTGTACACTCTCATTGAGTCTCATATAGTTACAGACCCGTAAGGGTCCACTTGGTTGGTTGTTCCTCATATTCTGTCTGGAATATTATGTGAATTTGTTATGAAATCTTTGTCTTAGTTACGCGCTGCCAGCCAAATTCCCTGTTTGGCTTACCGGTGCACCGCACTTCCCCATGTGCTTTAAACAGACAGTCACCATGGCAACTAGATCTTCTTCACAGAGCCCTGTGCGTGCGTGCGATCATTGTCAGTGACGTCACATCTCTGAGGCTGGGACAGGAGGACAGCATTGGTGGAGACCACAGCAGACATACTGTATACATGCATAGAAATAGATCCAGTCGTTGGCATAGTGTTACTGGGCAACATGTACTGTGTAGTCCCAGACAGTCACTTTACAAAAACATGCCGTAAACACTGAGATAAAAGCCTCATTTTATCTCAAGCAGTAATCTTAATTTGCTAGACTGGTCGGTAACAACGGGAGTTGGAGATCCATGCCGCACCCGGCTATGCAATACCAGTTGTATTGTGTCAGAGTACCCGTTCCACCCATCTGTCTGTGTCACTTTTATGCCACTATACGGAGATTTCTGTATCTGTCTGTCAGGCATGCCCAAATAAGGAGTGTTGTGATGTCAGAACAGGCCTGCTTCGCTCTAGAGACAACCGTGGGTCCGACCAAATTTAAAGTCGGTTGGGTTGAACGGTTCTCGAGTTACGTGGATTACAGACGTACACAACTGTATGGAGTTCTGTGTCAGGCATGCCTTTATATAGTGTGTTGTGATGTCAGAATGGCAGGAGCCCTGTCCAGAGCACGGGCAGAGGCCTTTTGTGGCGGTTCTGGACAACCGTGGGTTCGAGCGACTCGACATCGGGCAGTGGGTGTGCGGAACATACAGACGTACGTTACAGACCTACAGAGATGTGGTGCATTTATAGATAGATGTCTTCAACCTACAAACCACATTACGCAACATTTCAAAAGCTTAAAGCTGTTACTGTTGCTGTTTTTTGATTCAAATGTTATTTTGTCCAATCTGTATGGTATGTTAAATAATACAATATATAACTTATATTTGGTCTTCCTGCTGTTCAATTGAGACATTTAGATTCTGTGTTTGGTTTGACACGACTGCTGCTACAGTATGCCTGCAGGGTCAAAATTCAATTCCTCTCCTGAGCGAGCAGACAGGCTCTATTAGCTCAGTGGTTAAACTCGCAGCACTTGTGCAGGAGACAAGAAAGAAGACTACAGAGGGTAGTTGTACATTTAAAATCACACCTGTGTGAACAGAGTGGTGCAACTCCCCTCTCTCCCCCCCTCCTCTCTCTCTCTCTCTCTCTCTCTCTCTTTCTCTCTGCTCGGTCAGATTAGCTTTATTATGGATATCAATCCGCGTCGCTGAGAAATGAGAACTATGTTTTCATTATTATTTTGGCTTGGCCTTTCCTTCTTTAGCGATCCTAGACTGGGTTGCGCAACAGTGGATTTTGGCTCGGCCTTTCCTTCTTTAGCGATCTTAGACCGGATCGCGCATGCGCGCTGCCGTCCACCTACCATTATACAGGCAGACTAAAAGCTGAACAACTCCTAATCTACGGAGATCTCCATGGTTTGGTCAATTAGCGCAATGTTCAGAGGTCATTGCTGATTATCCGGTGGTCTAGATGGAAACATTGGTGCTTTCTAGAGCAAGGATGGCTATATTTTAGCTCGCTAGCATTGACGCTATTTATTTAGCACAAGACCCCCACAGACCAGTCAGAAGTTACACAGGTGCGTGCGCACACCACTGGTGCACGCACACACACGGGTGCCGGTGCGCGTGCACCAGTGCACGCGCACGCATGCGCACACCACTGGTGCTCATAAACACAGGTACACGGACATTTGTGGTTGTAGGAGTGGTTGCACCACTCAAAAAGAAATAGCCAATGTACAAGCTCACAACACGTGAGCACGGTATGGCATTGGTGACGAGCTTGTAGATTGGCAATGTTTTGCCATTTCTTGTATGACAAAGTATGAAGGGCTGTGGTTGATGTCTTGAAATAATAAAACTATGGCATTTACATACGGTATGCGGTTAATTGATTTAGACTTGATGGCGTTACATGGGTCATGCAAGCAATATATCGTTGCTGTCGGGCAGAAAGCTCCTATCTCCATTAAAAAAATATTTTTCACAAATGAATGTCCTACTTGATCATGATACTATACCGCATCAAAGAAAAAGTATACAGCAGATCCACAAGCTGGAGTTTTGAGCCTGTGGATCTGCTACTTTTGAATTTTAATCCTGAAAACTAAAGAACCCGTTTTGGACACATACATACAGTACCAGTATGAGGTTTCCACCCGCCAGAGACGATATATTATATAATACAAATAAAACCATGTGTACAGTATGCAGTACTGTCAACATCGCTATCTTATATGACAGGAGGACTCTCATTTATCTGTACATGATCTATCTATAGG
Source organism: Protomyctophum bolini (assembly GCF_963924005.1). Lineage (NCBI taxonomy): Eukaryota > Metazoa > Chordata > Actinopteri > Myctophiformes > Myctophidae > Protomyctophum > Protomyctophum bolini. Next base: position 9,127,875 of record NC_137865.1, read on the forward strand.
CTCTTAAACCTCACATTAGTACACATTAGTGTACATTAGTGTTATCTTTAATGGATCGTTATACAGTATAGGCTGCATGTGTTATCATGTGTAGGGTTATGAAACTCAGCCGCATCGTGTTGCAGAAGGACATTTCTTTCATTTCTGAATCATATATTTTTGTATGGATGAATTTGTAATATATGATATTGTTGATTAATTATATTGTTTAAAAATCAGCTTTTTCATTGGTTTATTCTATTGTAGTAAGTGTAACGCCCAGGAATCGAACCCGGGTATCCCACATGGATCCTCTTGAAACCTCTTAAATCATTAATTTATGTGATGGCCTTGCTGCCCTTGCATTTGACCTTTCTGCCCCTCGCAAAATTGACAGCAGCAACGGGCCTTGCCCCTTTAAAATAATGAAATCCCGGGCCCCTTGTCTATATCTATCTTATTACCTCCCACCTTCCCAACCACAGTCGTGTTACGCCACCCGTTTTCGGTGTGATTTCAGTATAAATTATATTAGCCAGCTGCAACAGTGGAGCTGTTCAGTCCCCCACACACATTCAGGTAAAACATGTTATGTTGACATAGTGATTGGGCCAGTGATTGAGGTCATGGTTTGAACTGGATACGTGGTTTCCATGACAGTCACGTTCAGCATGAGGGCGGCCTGAACACCACCCAAGGACAGAAACCAAACACCTCTCTCTCTGCTAACAGTAGCGATTTGCGGCTCACATTATGCACACGCACACCAGGGGGGCAGTCAGACGGATATTTTGTGAAGCCACTAAGGAAATGAAAGTTCATATAATGGCCTGTTGTGGCGCTCTCATTGGGCTCAAAAAAACCCATAGCCCCATAGAAGTCCATGTATTTGGGCCCAACTTCACCTAGACTGTATTACCTTAATAAACATGGTCATGAATACTTTTTGCTTCCAGTCACTAGTTTAAAGTCTCATTTCTAATGTCATAATATTCTTTTTGGAAAATTATGGTCCCATTCATTAGAAAAATGACCATAAAGTCGCGCATGTTCTGAGGGGCGTGGCTACCGTTACAGTCTATGAACGGGATCCCCCGCCCACTCGAGTCAAAATAAAAACCAACGAAGAAGAAGGGGGAAGTCCCGCCTCGTTGTCTGGGCCAGCCAATGGGCCAGCTGGCCTGAACTGGGCCAAAACGGATCTAGAAAGATGGCGACTTCCATTGCAAGGACGCACGCACGCATGCACACACGCACGCTCATACCTGCTGTACACACAAAGTCAAAGGCCCAATTACGAACACACACACATGTGCACGCATGCACAATCAAAAGAAAACGGTGGTCTCTAGGGGGACCCTTAGAGATCTGTACAAAAGTGTACAAATGGAATGTGCATACACACTCAGAGTTAAATTAACATTGAGGATTTTACAGTGCAGATTTGAGTGCCGGAGATTTTTTTTGCATGATCGTTTCTGTCCGGGTGGAATTATGTCCAAAACTGTAACTTTTCAGGATTCAAATGTGAAAATACCAGATACTTGATACTTTAGTGTCACACTGTAGTATGATCAAGTAGGGCATTGATTTAGCAACAAATAATAATAATGGATATAAAGAGGTGCCTGCCCAAACTTCAACTATAGGGTGGTCTTTAGATGTGGGGTTAGGTTTAGTGAACTCCTGCACTAGCGAGTGAAGGGGATACGATCTAGTATGGACACATTTAAGGAATAGGTGTGTACTGTGTACTGTGTACTGGTTCTCACTTGAAAAAGGTTGAGAATCACTTGTACAGGTTTCTCCTAAATCTCGTCATCAATCATTGATTCAGCCTGCTCTCTGCAGTGCACAGCAGGTCCAATTGTGGGAGCTCCCCAGCGCTCAGCCTCAAACAGTGAATCGATGTCTGGAGGTCAATAGTTCAACACAACATGTCTGCAAGATGGAGCTGTCTGATGTGGAGGACAGCGAGAGAGAGAGAGAGAGAGAGAGAGAACAGGGCTGGTCTGCTTATAACAACCTGCCCTCCGTCCCTCATGTTTAGGATATTATGTCATTATAGGCAGAATTTGATCAAACATTATTCTTCTTCGTTAATTGGGGGCGTGGCGCAGCAGGAGTCTAGCTGTAGGGACAGTCTGTCTGTCTGTCTGTCTGTCTGTCTGTCTGTCTGTCTGTCTGTCTGTCTGTCTGTCTGTCTGTCTGTCTGTCTGTCTGATCACTGCCACATTTCTTCTGCACACTGACAGTAGGGCACATAAAACATGTTATATACCTTTTTCAAGTCATGGAGTCATAAAGTATGTCATAGATACATCAAACTCTAAATCAATGGCTCCCTTTTCACGGCAAGGACCCCCAAATGAATATGTAATTGGCTGCGGACCACTATACAACGTTTGTGTTGTTAAAATGTGTTTCTAAAAAAACATATTCAATAGTAATTCCTCAAGGACCATGTCCCATGTCGATCCTAAGATGAGTCAAATGTTTTTCCTCATAACAAGCAGATCTACAACGCTTCACAATGAACTATAAATCAAGCTGAAGTGGTTAAAATTAAAGCAATTACCAGGCACCTCACCGATGAAAACTTACATGAGGAGGTTTGTTAAAGCGCAAATAACATGCATTTTAAAACTGCTTTTAATATTTAATAATCATATTGTCTATGTCCCTCAAAGTTATTTCTAATGGTTTGAGCCTCAATCACCACTCTGATATAACCAGCCTTGTCAATTCTTTCTGGACTTTGAAAGCAGTTTTAGCTGCAGTACCACAATGTCCTGAGGTGGAGAGGGTGCTGATATGCAGATTATTTAATATTTGAGTCATTATAATACTCATGCTAGATAAAACCAGGCTTGTTTCCATTCCATGCCAGCTTGGAAAATCAACAATGGTGGACATTGTAAACAAAGTGGAAATGCAAATTTGCAACTGAAGACTGAAGAAAAGGAGGAATTATACAAAGTAGGGTGACATTGATGACATCACGATGAGGCCAAAATCAGTCGAGCTGTTTCTGAGAGCAATTTCCATTAAAACACCCATATGACATGAAGGCCTGATTGTTCAAAATTGGTTATTTGTGGGGATAGAAAACACACATGGGAGCCCCAAAAACACAAAAGAAATTGAAAAAGTTGAATTTTATGTTATAGGTCCTTTAAGAGCAGAAAGGTATTCGTTGCACATCATTCAGCCACCAGTACCACCAACATTGACAAGTTAAGATCAGTGGAGTTAGAATGAAGTGGCAGAGCTGTAAAATTTCTAAACACTGGTGTCAAAAAGCAGTGATCTGCTTGCTCGAATCTAAGGATGAGCTACTGACCATGAAGCCTGTGTACTGCAATACTACTGTAACTGTATACTTGGTTTCTGCTCGGGCAGAAACCAACTATGACCAATTATTTTCAGGAAATGAAGGAAAACCATGTGACAGGTTGTGACAGATAGTTTTAAAACAACACAATACGGCCTCATCAATGTTTGGTATGGTGACGAAATACGTTGAAAAACCGGATATAGGAGGTTCACGACAGACAGCGACAACATATACCATTGTGTGTCGCAGTGCAGTACTGTAATTATGTACTGTGTTGGGATCATGAAATGTACAGATTATGTAAGTATACCGCAATGTTTACATGCTGGTGAGTGAAGAGAAGTCAGACATACAATACAGTGTATGCTCTCATGTCATCACTCATCGTCTCTCTCTCTCTCTCTCTCTCTCTCTCACACCCACATGTTTGTAATACTGTAGTACTCGTGAGGACATCCACATTTTAGGAAGGCGATTTTATGAATGGCATTTTTAACCCATAACCCTAAAGTCGAAAAGAGCCTCTCTACAAGCTCACATATCCTCTCTTGTCGGTGTGCGACCGACCGAGTATAAATCAATCAGGCATTTAGAGTTATGCCTGATTCATACTCAAACTCCTAAACCTTTAACTCTAACCTCAAACATTTTAACCGCAAAACAAAGACAGAATGTCAATTTCTCAAATTCTACTATACATACATACTTGTGGCTTGTGGGGACATTTTGCCCTCACAAGTATATGGTAATACAAATAATAGATATACACATAAACACGCACGCACGCACGCAGAATATCAGGGGGACCCGACCCACCGACCACCTCTCCAAACTCACACTCACATCTTATCAAACCAGATCTCCCCCCCCCCCCTTCCTCCGTGTGGATGGGGAACAGCAAACAGGCCATGATAGGCTGCAGCTGTTCAAATATTGTGACATGTGATCTCAGGCCGGCACAATGAGGCCTTTTAAACACAGACAAAGACAGAGAGAGAGAGATCATCTCCCCTAGACTCGTCTCCACCTCTGGACACACACACACACACACACACACACACACACACACACACACACACAAAAGGGCTGCATTGTGTCGGTTAGCTATTAGTGCTGCTGCGCAGTGACCTCTCGCTCACTAAGAAATATACACGCACACGCACACACACACACACACACACACACACACACACACACACACACAAAGTATGCAAGCTACTGCTGCCATCTATACTGTACCTCCCACGCTGTGAGAAACAAATATTGCCAATCAGAGGAATCCGAGGGGGGGGGGGGGGATTTCCCACAAGTACAGTAATGTACAGTGTACAGTATGTGTTGCATGAGCGTTTTATCCAGGGGGAGCTTTCACTAGATAAGAATCGGATCAGATCTCGAGATCAAATTTGTCCAAAAAAAAAGTATCTGTACATTTTCCTTTCCACTGCAGGGTAGGAGTAACATTTGTGACCAGAATTGACTAAGAGACTGCCATCGTGCAACCTCGAGCTTTTCACCAGAGGAGGAAAACTGTTCACAAAGACTCTTCACATACCAGAGCATGTCTGGAATAAATACCAGAGCTGAAATCGATAAATATGAAATAAATGCTTAAACATGTACTGTAGCTATAGGTGTAATGTTAGAGTCCACAGAAGTAAACCTTTCAAGCCTGTTATCTCAACTCAAAGCTGTTTTCTGCAAGACATTAATCTATAAGCCACATCTCCAAAACTGAACAACCAATATGTCAATTTGAAGCTATGATTCCCTGCTTTCATATATGACATGAGAAACATGTCTGTGTGTTAAAGCAGAACAGCAGTGATTGTATTTGCTCTCAGACTCAGCATTCTGACATTTAAGGAGCACTTCAGACATCCTGACAGGCCTTAGCGTCTGTCACTCACCACCATCTGATCCGAAGTCTCATTACCTGGCTGCATAAGTTGGCCCGTATAACAAGGATCACATGCACACCTGATCACAATTATTTGAGGTACACTTATCTATACAAAAACAGCCAGATGAGATCAACACAAAATGTCATGTTTGCATGATCATTTCCACGTTGTTTTCCCTGCTTCTTTTTAACCATGTAACCCTATGTGGTTGACCGGGGTCCCTCATGGCTAGTGTGTTCTTTTATTGTGGGGAAGGTTTCACTGATAATAGCCGAGTGTATGAACTTGTCGACCTGCTATTTTCCTGCGAAAGCTTTCCTCATAATAAGGATGCTGGTCTTATGAGACTTACTGCTCTTGCTGCCGTTGCATTAAGGCAACGGATTGGCTTCCTGCCTTGCATGAAATGCAGACCAGCCTCTCCTCTGTAGCGAAGATGTTTCCTTCTGGTGAAAAGAAAACCCCTTTCTGGCCAAAAAGTGCATTTATACGTGTGGTGGGGGGGGGGGGGGGGGCTTAAAGTGCGTCCACTAAGGAAAGTACAGGCTTTCTAATTACACAACCCGTCTTTGAATTGGTGAGTAGGTAAAACATTATTTTGTTTTTCGCTACAGAGGAGAGGCTGATCTGCATTTATGCGAGGCCCGGAAGTCGACAGTAACACAGCTCTAAACACGACGCCATTGCATTAGAGCTATGGATCCAGAGCTAGGGTTTAAGTGACCACTTTTAACCTATAGCGTCCCTATTTTGGGATAAAACATTTCCAAAATTATGAAAAATACGATTTTGATTATTGGTACAGGTATATCTCAGTAATATTAATATATAATATATATAAAGGTGCAGTCACACTGAACTTGGTCGTCTTTTTGAGCACGGATGAGCACGGAAAGCTGCAACACGATAACTCTGTCCTTTCTCGACCGTTTCGGACGTGGGAAGGCTCGCCAGAAACCGGGGCCGGAAACCATGGCCATGTTCCTGGGGGTCCGGATGTTGCCCCCGGGGACCCCCCAGACACTACAGTTGCACCGCTCACTTCACACAGGTGTGATTCTCTTTCTTTTTTTCACAATAATAATATGTTCCAATCTTCAATGCCAAAATCACATCATTAACCACGATTACTTGTTTCACAATGAATCGTCCCCTAAACAATGTCATGATTGTGACAGCCTCTGTTGAAATCCTCTCCCTCACCACCATGCAGCTTCGCTCAAATCCCAGTGGATCAGACAGGCGGAGAGCAACGTGACACAGACATCTCTCTGGCACCACAGACTGATCTGATGGGAATAACGTATTTTGTACCAACATTTGAATTACAAAAATATGTCAGTAAATATACAGTATACTGTAGTAGACCCCTGGGGCACTCCAGGTCAATGAAGTATGAATGTGAATAAAATTAAAAGCCTCATGGGTACAGAGGCTAATGAAGCATACTATAGGTTAAGTCAATGTGAGCCAGAAGTGTGACATTGCTATACTGAGAAGCACTGAGTTATAAAGAACACGGAGAACGACTGGGGATGCCAAAGTGTTTGCTCCCTGGATTGTAGTCACTGCATGGGTTCATTCAACTCCGATGACACGTTCACAAACACTCCATTCAAGATGCACAAAGCTCGCTCATAGCTTGAAAACAAATTAAAACAGATGGTTGGGTCAACATTTTGGCAGAAAAAACAAAACAAAAAACGTGTGGCTGAATTATTCCAATAAATGGTCAGTTCTCAGGCATAGTTTAGAGAGGTCTAGTAAACCTTTCATTAACGACTCCCCTTACGCATCCCCCCAAAAAAAACAGTTATACAAGCGTATACAGACTTACATCACCCACGGTCCAAATGTATCTAATTGACAAATGAAAAACAGATCGGCGGGGAGAAAAAAACAGCCCTTTGGGGTCACAGTAAATGAGCTAAGAGAATCACGTCACGGCCCAGATATTCTGAATGGCAGAACTGATGCATGACCTCACGGCTAAATAAGAGGCATCACGGCACGCCACCGTGCGTGTCACGTCCGCCCTTGATCTCAGCCCTGTCGGGATTCGACACGCCAGGTCCTTTATGAGGCACCGTGAGGTATTATGGAACGATGTGTGTAAGCTTTGATCTGAGGAGGTCTCTCTCTCTCTCTCTCTCAACCTGTCACAGTCACAGACTTTTGTCATTTATTGTACAGTCTAGGTCTTGTATTTCTATGTTTTTTTCCCTGGTCTAGTTTTCTTGGTTCTACGTTTGTTTGCTCCAGCTGTGTCTCATTTTGTAATCAACCCTCATGTGTATATCAGTCTTGTTCCCCAGTCAGTCCTTGTTGAGTCATTGTACCCTGTCACCTCACTGTATCCTGTCTGTTTTAAGTTGTTCATGTTCACCTGTCTTCTGAATTAAATCACCAATTCATGGTTTTGAACACTACATGCCTGGCTGTCCTGCGTCCGTGTTACATAGGCGGACACGGACATTGCTGTTCCTTGGAGTGGTTGTACCACTCAAAAATTGGTACAAGTCGAGGGCCGGACTGTGTTTCAACACACAGGCATCGGTCACGAGGACGTCCCAGGCAAACGGCAAAAAAGTTTTTTTCCTTAAAAAAATCAATGTCCCTTAATAGCAAGATAAATGCAAAGATGAAACTGCATTAAAAACTGAAAATGCATTATTAAAGCTCAGTTTCCTGTTCTACGATCCTCACCAAGCACTGCTTTCATAGTAAAATGAGAAAGTAAATCAAATCGGTTGCATTCATTTCTTATCATAAAGTCTTCTTACAGTAGGTCATATTCTTTCATTACAGCCACACTGTCTCTACACAGAAGACACACTCACAGGTTTGACCTGATTTGGCCCCCGGGCCTTGAGTTTGACATAATGAGCTAGGGTGTAAAAAAAAAACACTTGACCCCTCTCAGTGTAACGGTGTGTAACTCGCCTCCAGGTGAGAAACGCCCATGAGATCCTGGATGAGATCAACAGTTTGAGAGAATTTGAAGAGACACTACCCCTGGCTATAATTAAGGTGTGTAGTGGCCATGTGTGTCGTGTATTAATGATTTTGTGTGTGTGTGTGTGTGTGTGTGTGTGTGTGTGTGTGTGTGTGTGTGTGTGTGTGTGTGTGTGTGTGCGCGTGTCGTACATGCGCGCGTACATCAGTGTGTGTGTGCGTGTGTGTGTGTCTGACCCACCATCCCTCATCTCTCCTGTATAATTAACCACTTCAACCCTGGCATCACAATTTTGGGCATATCATTATAGGCAGGAAACACATTTTCATTATATATAAGCTCTGCCATTTGGGGAGGGGGGGGGGGGAATTGAGGGTATGCACGTAAAATCATCATCTTACCCGGACATTAAGCGGGAACGCCTGCTGAGTTGCAAAAAACTAGCATCAAACGTTAAAAAACGTTAAACTCACTTTGCCACTCACTTCATGTATGTGCATATACCCTCTATGGCTCAGTGGTTAGAGTGGTTAACCCTTGGCTCTTCACCAACAAACCGTACAGATCTTTGTTTCAGCTCCGATGCAGACCTTTAGTAATTAGTTTGATTGATTGTCCCCGTTTGAACTATACCGGTAAGTGTCTTTCCATGTCTGCCCGCCTGCTCACGCGGCTGCCAACCTGCTTGCTGCCCACACTTTCACCATCACTCAACTCCAAGCCATGGTCTGCAAAATAAACCTTCTTGACCCTCACCTATAATCTCCCGCATGTGTTCCGAGTGTGGCTTCACACTCCCAGCGTGCAGCAGACAGACACAGACCGTCTCTCTCCATGAAGCCCCAGTTAATAAGCCAGGGCATTCTCGTACGCCGGCAGCATATAGCCAGAACCCTGCTGGAGGCCCTGGAAGAAACTCTTTCTCAGCCATCATTATCGTCCAGAACAGATTCACAAACCATCTATCTCTTCTCACTACAAAAGACTCCGGTCCAGTACAGTACATCGGTCCACATCATGAAATTGATTGCATCATGAACCAGTCAAGCTACCGGCTCCTCTGTGTTCTGTCGTTTTGGGGTCGCTCTGAACACAACAAGGACATTCATCCAAATGCAGCGCAAACAGCTTTTAATGCCGTTAACTTTAAGACATCTGCCATTTATATTCTGAATGGATGTCTGTGTGTCAAACGTCGCTGGAACTGCATGCAGTGTAATGATGTGTGTAAATCACATTGGCTTCCCTGTACGACTCACTAATCAACTTCCAAGCCAGGTTTTTATCTCCAGTCAAGATCAAGCACAATCCCACTCTCTGACACACAACTTAACAGCTGGAAAACCTAAACCTAGAAAGATGTATTGTCCTTTATTATACATTACTTCTCTGGTATTGCTTAGCAGATTTGCAGAGAGACATTTTAACCACATGAACCCTAGCGTCACCATTCTGAAGCCAGAACAGAGGGGGAAAAAGGAGCAGGGCTAGTATAGAGCCCTGGGGTATCCCGGTCAGCTAAGAATATAGGTTAAGTTTAAGTGGTTTAGTTTGCAATTGGGTTTAATCAGTGTTGTTATTTATAAGGGATGCCACCGATTCATAGATTTTCCGATTAATCGTCGGAGTCTCGAAAATCGAGCCTTACAATAAGTATAAGGCTGCATGATATATCTGATGTACCTTCATCAGAGTGGAGAATATAAGTATAAATCAAGTTGAGCAAAGCCACTCTTCACTGCCCCTCTCTCTAACAGACACAGTTAACGAGCGCGTGTTAAGTGCCTGCCAGACAGACAATCTGATGAAATGAAGGCAGTTGTAGAATAGAGTGTAGACAAGTGAACTGAACGTTTTCTGTTATGAAGTACTTCATACCAGCCCCTTATGAAACTACTTCTCCCCAAATCCAAATGGATTTCATTTTCCATCCTGAATGGCAGTAACTAGCATACAATGAGAACTGAGAAGATCTCCACAAAGGTTTACTCATCAAAACTGATTATAAAACTGTAACCATCAAAGCATGCACTAATGATTATGTGACCATGGCATGTGCATAATATATATATATATTTTTGGGGGGGGGTTCAATTAATCGATTATTAATCGGCAGAGCTGTCGATTATTCAATTTGGCTGATGGTCCCTTATCCCTATTATTTATTATGTAAAATGTATTCTGTATTCCTATTACTTTTACACACGTGCATGATTGTATACACACACACACACACACACACTTAGTACAGCTGAAGTCAGGGTTGAGGTTCTATAGGCCCCATGTATGTGCGTGAGTGTGCATGCTTGCAGTGCCAAAGCTGACATCACTGTGGATGTGTGAGCTCACGTGTTTGTTTAGGGTGCTCTTCCACAGAGCTTATCATTGAGAGAGGAAGGCTTGTACTGTAACTGTACTGTACCTTACTGTTACTTACAGCATTCACAGCACAGTGTCATAATAAGCCACAGAACAGGGACAATTGTTCCTTCAACATAGTCGTTGCTGTCTGGCAGAAACCAGTCCATATGTTAACTTTTTGTGCCCCCTCCCCTCCCCGTAAATGAATGTCTGACTTGATGACACCACACAGCATCACTCACACAAAAGCATCAAAAATAGCAGATCTGGCCCGGGCGGCTGGCGTAGCCGTCTGGGCACCTTGGCCGGCAATCCAGTTTGGCAGTGTGCCGTTCCACTCCACATCCCAACGGCCTTTACTGTGTGTTCCATCTCTCTCCACAGTTACTGTCAGACTACTGTCACGGCTATCCCTCTATAAAAATAGCAGATCTAAAAGCTCAGAACATGTCGCAGCGTCGGTTGCTGTGACGCACACTGTCAGCTCATAGATCAGCCACGTTTGCCTCATAATACCACTGTATAATATATGACTAAACTGGAAACGCGGCACGACATAATTACAGCGCATGTGTCTTGTGTACAAGCTGGATGTCACCCAAAGGCACAACAGTCGTCTCCACTGCAGCAGGCATATCCCATAATCATCCCGTCCAGCGAGGGCTGTGGAGCGCCGCGTTGGGCATCTCCGTGGCCCGCATCTCCGTGGCCCACGCTGTACAGCCGTTACCACACAACCATTGAGCCTCTCACAAACAGAGCAGAACCCCTTTCAGCAGCTTGTCTCCATGTGGCTGTTCTGGGGGATGGTGTGTACCCGCCATCCGTCTAGCTAGTGGCTACCCCATCATGTATCATTCCACGTCTCTGACCTTCACGAGAAAAGGAAAACAGACTGTGGATCAGGCGTTTACACCGCGGTCAGTCAGTCAGTCAGTCAGTCAGCCAGCCAGTCAGTCAGTCAGTCAGTCTGTAGTCTCTGAAGCTAGACTAACCATAATCTTCAAATGCTGAGAGTCTGTAATTAATTCCAGGTTGAATAAAAGTTGAGAACAGGAAGCTCTCATGCGTGCTCTTCAGACCGAAAGGGTATTTGTCAAGTAAATCACTGTGCAATGTTCACAAAAAGTAAGGGAGAACGGGGTAAGTTGAGCCAGCGGGTAAATTGAACCACCCCCTTTATCTATCTATAATCTATATACTGTAAATGTACCAAGTCTGTGTGTGTGTGTGTGTGTATACATACATACAGGACGTGTGTACGTCTGCAATCCAAGTAACTCGAGAACTGTTCACCCCACTGACACACACCAGACGGGGTCTGGTGGGTCATACCAAAGACTGTAAAAATGGGACCCAATGCCTCCCTGCTTGGCACTCAGCATCAATGGGTTGGATTGGGGGGTCAAATCAACTACTCAAATGATTCCCAAGTGCGGCGCAGCTGCGGCTCACCACTCCAAGAGATGGGTCGAATGTGGGGAACAAATTTCACTGCGGTAACGTGTGTGACAAATCGTACGACTTTGACTTTGACACACGTTCCACCAGACACCACCACAGGGAGTGCAGTGCCCGGTGTCGAGTTTGTCAGATACACCGTTGTACAGAACCAACCAGGGCAAAAGCCTCTGCCCGGGCTCTGGCCCTGATCACCCCTAGAGTCTACTTGCCAGCCCATAGAACCCCATTGTGAACCCAAACATGTTGAGTACCCCTTGACTTGGATCAACTTACCCCTTACCTGGGGAAAATGACCACTTTCATACTTTTCTCATATTTTCATGGCCGTTTGTCATAGATGCTTATACTCATCATTTAAATTGATAGAAGACGTGCATCCTGAAATAAGGGTAGATCTTTAGATTTTACTTCTATCTCATCTTGCCTTGCTTCCAGGACAACTTAAGCAAAAGGTGGCTCATCTTACCCCGTCCTCTCCTATTTGAATTTCCATTTCAAGCAGCTGGTTTCCAGTAGGATGTGTGTGTGCGCGCGCGCGTGCGTGCATGTGTGTGTGCGTGCTTGCATGTGTGCGTGTGCGTGCATGTGTGTAGACAGACTGTAGGAGGTAAATTGTGGCAGACGTGTGTCTAGAGAGATTAGTCAGTCTGCTGGTCAGATAGCAGGGAGGAAACAGACACTGACAGTTACGCCTGATTCAGACTTGGTTGCAGGCTGGTGCCACACACTGAAAATAGCCGATCTACAAGCTCACAATGCGTTAAGGCACGTTGTGAGCTTGCAAATGGGCTATTTTCAATAGCGAAAAACCCACCACGCACAACAAAGTATTTAACTCAAGTATAACCAATGGATGTTGACCTGCTCTCACGTCAAAAAAACTGAAGTGTCCTAAAAACTCGTTCAGAATCAGGACAAAAATCAGGTCGAAGCAAATGCAGATTATGGAAATGACCAGAAGTGAAATATGAAGTGCACACAATAATTCTTTCCCCTCCGAGCCGGGAGAATAATAGCAGTCCTTTGACCTCACACGTGTAAGTGGCTCTGGATAACAGAATCTCTGGGGCTAAACCACTTGATTGTAAATTGTCAAACTGCATCAATCCACTTCGAAGTCGAACCTCTTTGCTGAACCTGCACTCGTGCCGAGCTGAAAGCCTCATCTGTCTCCTCAGACAGAGAGACCTTGAACCTGGAACCTTGGCTTGAACCCAGCCCATTAAGTAATTGATATCCTAGCAGTGGTGGACGATAATCAAGTACATTTACTTGAGTACTAGGTAAAAAAAATTGAGGATCTGTATTTGTCTTACGTATGTGTTGAAAGATTCTAATTTCAAATCAATATAAACACTGATTACAATTGCACTTTTTGACCGCATGTCATTCAAAACGCTGGCAGGAGGTACAGCGATCGCCTGCATGGGGAAACAGAAGATTCCCGCTATAGGACTCCCCAAATTCGGGAAAGGATCCAGGAATGAGGCACGACACGTCGGGCTCCAGTGCTGATCGGAGCAGCAGACCCCTGCGTGGTATAGCCTGCTGGCTCTGGGGTAGAACTGCTGGTGTGTAAACTGACCCCCTGCCTGTCTGACAGCTGATCCTGACGGGATTGGAGCAGAGAAGCAGAGAGACAGCTGCACTGGGAGAACATGGGATCATTGGTCCAGTCTGTTCCCATTACAACGTCCCACACACACACACACACACCCCCATACGAGTGTCCATGTGTTCGTGTGTACCTTTTTGTGTGTACGACTACTAGTTAGTACATGCACATGTGTGTTGCTTGCTGCCGTGCTGCGTTTGTGTATGTGCTTGCATGTGCATGTTCTATGTACATGTACAAGTATCACAAATGTGTGTGTGCGTCAATTTGTAAACGTCCGACCCCATGTGTGACCCCGTGCCTGCACCCTGTTCATACATGCACATGTGCTCCATCTGCAGCCCCCCCACACACATCTTGTGTTATTAACTTAAACTCTAGGCTTCGGATCCCCAAGGCCTCTATAAGCCCTACTCCTGTGTGGCTTACACAACACGTTTTGTTGCGACGCGTTATATGGGCGTTATGGGCTCGTAGATCACCTATTTTCGAATGTTAGCCCCTGCAGAAAAGTTATGCTACGTTTCAGTGTCGCTCCAGTGCATCCTGTTGTCAGCATGCCACCACCTCCCCAACAATAAAATAAAAACTTGAATCTCGAGAAGATGGAGACGGAGGAAGAGCAATGAGGGAGAGAAAGATGAAGTCACAACATTTGGATGCGCAATAAACCCTGTGAAGCGCTGCGGCGCTCCATCATTTTTCTCCTGTGTGATCATAGCCTCACATCTGTAACCGCTTTATGGCCCGATGATGAGATGTCCATATGAGGCGAAACATATCCGACAACGTCTATTACAACACAATCTACATGATGCGATCTATCGGAGCCTCTGTGTTCCCCTGCGACAACATAATGACGACAAAAGCCAAACGTGGTTTCTTCGTCTACTAGTGACCTACAGACAGCAGTATACTGCGACCTTGGCATGAAAGCCTGGACGGCAATATGGTTGTTTGTTGAATTTAATGTGAGAATAAAAATGTCTGTCATTCACACAAGACATTGCATATACACTGAGTTATTTTGTTCCTCTGTATTGTTGATGCTTATTTTTTTTGCCTTGTATTACTGTAGCCTACAGTACTTTTTCATTTTCTTAATATTTACTGTACCTGTAACTCTGCAACCTTAAATGCTTAAAAGTATCTAAAATACTAACTAACAAAAAATACAAAATGCTAAATACTTAAATTATCTACCTAGCAGTTCTAGCTAACTTTTTTTTTGTTGATATTTTGGGACTTTTATTTGATAGTAGACGGACAGGAAATGGCGAGATGGGGAGTGATGCAGAGCAAAGGTCGTCGGGAGCGGGATTCGAACCCACGACACGCTGTCAGGCTGGATTAGCAGCCTATAGGTGCCCTGACGTCTACACCAGTCGTCTATAGCTATCTTATACTTAGTCACGTGCCGAAAAAAGGCGATTTACAAGCTCACAACCACAACCAAGATCTACAAATTGAGGGCTTGGAGATCGTCTATATACTTTCCTGTGCACGACAGCCGAACAAATAAATCAGGCATAAAGCGAGTCGCGGCTCATGGGTTTTGTTAGCGTGAGTCATCAATCTAAGCATGTTGTCATGTCAAAGGCCTGTAACCCTCAGAGCTGGGTCCTTGTTCCTCGGCACAAAGCAGATGTGGGACATCAATATTGCAATCACATGATCATGTGGGGCCCATGTGTTCCCCCTAGAAAACAGCCCACGCAAACCAACGGCACATGACAAAACGTTCGGGGCCATAAAAAGGTCAAACCGAGTTTATTTTATGCTTCGAGATTTCACAAGTAGCCATTATTCTTGGTTTTCTACGAGCCTGTAATTATCCTGTCTTGTCCTTGATCGGAACGAACAAGTATAAGTGTCGATTGCTTAGTCGCGAGAACTTGCAACAGACGCGCACGCCGTTCACTGCCGCCCTGCTGACTGAGTCCATGATTCCTCGAGGGTATACAGAGCTGTAGCGGAGCCCACCACGCCCTCTGCAAGTCAAGGGACGTTCTAAGGGTCATGCAGGCCAGGATGACGGAAAAAGTACTCACACAATGTACAGTAGACACCATCAGTGTTGTTTTTGGCAGCAAATTTCTATTTTAGTTTTAGTCATAGTCTCTTGAATAGTTTTCACTTAGTTTTTGGAATGTTTTAGTGTTAGTCTAGTTTTAGTCGAACAAAATGTATTTTGGTGGGCCTTGATGCCGTCATAATGACAGTTTTTTTGCACTTGCTGAAAATAGCCGCTCTACAAGCGTGTAGTTCTGCTATTTTCAGCATGCATGCAAAATGACTTATACTGGATCTCCTGTCCACTAGTCCGACTCCCTTCCTAACATTTTAGTCTAGTTTTTATTTGTTGGCGAAATTGTCCGTATATTTAGTCTTAGTTTTATTCATCATAGCTTTATTTTCATGTAGTTTCCATGGTTTTAGTCGGTGGAAAAAGGTAGTCGACGAACATTTTTCGTCTTCGATTTAGTCGACGAAAACAACACTGGACACCATGTAGAAATACTCTGCTACAACCAGACACGTGCAGACAGAGGGGGTGGCATTCGGGGCTTGGGCCCCTGCCATTTTTGCCTCAAAGTGCCCCTTCCCCCCCAAAGAAATTAGCAGGCTGTAAAAATATATATAATCTATTGTAATGTTTACAATACATTGTAATGAGAACGTATTGCACACGTGTGTACAGTGTGTACACTCACGTGTGCCCGTTTCTTGGGTTTGGATTGGACCCCTGCCCGCTCAGTGCTCTCCCCTGGCTACAACGCCGGCGTGTGCAAAATGTTAATCGAGTGAAAGTACTGTAGCCCTGGGGATGCGTTGTGAGCTTAGATCAGCTATTTTTGAATAGCCCAAGAAGAAAATAGGGTCTTAACTGATTAATGTGTGATTTACAGTATAATAATACTAAAAATATACAAAGTATGGCGTAGACATCTAGGCTGCTAATCCAGCCAGTCAAGGGTTCGAATCCCGAACCCGACGACCTTTGCTGCATCATATCTGTCTCCCCATCTCTCTCTCTCTCTCTCCCCTCATTTCCTTTCAGTCTACTGTACACTATCAAATAAGTATTCAGATAATTGTAGTGGAGTAAAAAAAAGTACAATAATAGCTTCTCAGATGTAGTGGAGTAGAACAGTACTGAACAACGACTCAAGTAAACTAAAAGTACTTGACATAGGTTACAGTACAGTAAATGTACAGTACTTACTGTAGATACCCTCCCACAGTGATTCTAACCATGATGGGGGGGGGTTATGAAAATAACAGAATGTTTGCCTACTCCCTGTGTTTCAATGGACATTATGTAAATTGTTATGTGAAGTGAAGACATCTCCATGCGACAGTTACAGAGTGGAGCAATCTGTTCCGCGGGGCAAATAAATACTCCAGCAGAACCTGACCGAGCTGAACCAATAAATGCAACAGAACTCCAGAGGATCGTGGGGGGAGAGGTCTTCAAACTCAGGACATGTTTTCATGTTTAACTTCCGATGTATGTTTTTCCTATGTGCTATTTATTATCGGAACGGTAAGCAATGCCAACGCACACAGTCAGGCCCGGAGAGAGAGAGCCGCGCGGTTCGGTGGGGTGATTGACCGTTCGTCGGGTCGCGGCGGATAAACTGAAGTCGTCTCAACTCAACGACCACAGCCCTATAGTTGTCGTTGGCTGGGGAATCTCTGCTGTGCTGTTGCTGCCGGATATGGGGAAATAATTTAATAAGAATGGCACTGACTGACCCTGCCGTTTTGCACAAAATCTCCACAATTGAAACGGTGTTCAAATCCACGATCACATCAGTATAAACTCTCCTGGGCCGATTTCTGATAACATTGATTATGACGTGTCCGTGATACTGTATGTCGTATCGTACACACAATTTTGAAGTGTATATTGTGTGCAATGTATATACATATTACACAATTATGAACTAAAATAGCACAATATCTTAATAACTTAAGCCCTATACTGTATCCATCACTGTATAGTGAAAATATAGCCAATCTAGAATATCATAACGAGTCACAGTGTGTTGTGAGCTGGTTGATCTGCTATTTTTTACTACTTTTTCAAAACTGAAACAACCTTTCTGAAAAACTTCTGAAAACGAATTTGCCCTAAGTTGAAAGTGGTTCAGCTGTAGCCTGGCTGATAAGCCAGACTCAAATCACACTGTCGTGTGGCGGCAGGCAATTTTCTTTTGCCAACGGCTGATTCGGTCTGGCTTATTAGCCAGGCTATTTCAGCTGCGGAACATAATTATGTCCCAAAGCTGTGGAAGCACAAGTAGACAAAAATAGAAACCCCTGCTGCCATTAATGATTTCAGACCAGTAGCTTTGACTATATGAGAGGGTGTTCTTTATCGTCATTAATGCACGCCTGCGGTGCCACATAGGAAGTTCCAAAAGGCCTCGCAGAAGTGCATTAATTAAAACTATAGCTAGCCGGCAGCCTAGCCACTGAGTCTGCTGCACTCTGGGAGAAAAGCACGGCTGAATTCTTTGTTTTGATAAGCCGTTCCAATATCGTTGTTAAAGCATGGCTAGAAAGCCGTTTCAACCAATCAGATTGCTTCCTCGAAACGACCTGTTGTATAATTTGCGTAGAGCTGTCATTTCTCGCCCGTTTCGGACACGGGAGGTTGAATCCCCGGCCGGATCATAACAACGAGTCTGAAAAATGGGACCCAATGCCTCCCTGCTTGGCAGTGCACTCAGCATCAAGGTTGGATTGGGGTTAAGTCCCTGCACCATACTAGCGTCATGTCCAGGGGGTGTACTTGTACATCAAGCTGCCTCACGCTACAGAAACAGGAGATAGGCTCCTGCCCTATGGGCCTCATGGCTCGGCAAGGCTTATCACTAAACAATATTGTCACAATATCGATATTGAGGTATTTGGTTAATTTCATACAAATATTGTGATGTTTTATTTTGTCCATGTCGCCTGGCCCTATTGTATCGTACTGTAAGGAGGACTGTAGATCCAGCTGTGCTGACTCACGCCTGAAGAGGCTAGCTGAAGGCCAACTCTTATTTCAGGAGAAATATGGGAACAATAACTTTAACAAATTGTGTAACCATGGCATTTCTATGTACCGCGGAACGGCCCCGAACCAGACTGCTGTAACAGCTGCACGGTATCACACAGAACCAGCCTAATTAAACCCGACTGGCCTCCCTCAGTATTCTATCTATTATGGTCAAAGTTATAATGGATGGTTGGCATGAGAAAACCCCAAAGAGAGACTCCTTGTACCCTACGGCCTACAACGTCAAATCCTCAGTGCTCATTTAACTATGTGAGTGTACGCAACTACACAATAACCACGTGGAATCGTAAGGGTCCATTTGGTTCCATGTTTGTGCACAACTTCAGAGTTTCAAACGAATAGCGATTTGATGGATTTGGTTCCATCTGTACCCTGTCAGGGTTAAACTAACACTCAGGATTATATAGTGTAAATTAAAGTGTAACAATGAATTATATTAGCTTTATATTCGAAACAATGCCACTCACGCCAACAATAAATTTGACATAAAATGAGATACAAATAAGGCCATTTGATTGTTAACAGACCTGTCAACATGAACTGTATATTAATTTATGATTTATTTTCATGGAATAGCAACCGTCTGTGTATCGGTTCAGACTGAGACTGTTTACTTTGATTTCCAGAGCAACCAGAGCGCTCTCTCTCCCTGTGCTGTCCATCTGCTGGTCAAAACAACCACATGAGGGGAATAATAGTTTAACGGGATTAGCTACTGATTATTGTCCGGAAGGCTTACAGGCAAAGAAAAACATCAATAGTGAAGATCTCCTATAATTATAATGATACTGTGGTCAACGGCTGCACAGAAATATCATATGAACAAACATTATACGTATTTATATTTGCATTTTGCAAGCAAGCATATACACAGACATAGTAGCATAATATGCACACGCACAAACACAAGCTGATTCTCAAGCATTTTCAGGCCGAGGACCATTTTGAGCAAGACAATCATCCAAGCAGCCATCAGATGGTTGAAGCTGAAATGTCTTTTAAAGAGAGAAAAAAAGAAAGGAAAAAAAACAAAAAATATGTATTGGAATAATCATCACATATTCTCGAGAATCGAGAGCATGTGTTGTATTGTATGTGGTCT
The DNA here is from genome assembly GCF_963924005.1 of Protomyctophum bolini. Taxonomy (NCBI): domain Eukaryota; kingdom Metazoa; phylum Chordata; class Actinopteri; order Myctophiformes; family Myctophidae; genus Protomyctophum; species Protomyctophum bolini. Next base: position 9,147,667 of record NC_137865.1, read on the forward strand.
TTTTGTATGTTATGCACATGTTTATAACTAATAATAAAAAACCACAGCACCACAATGAAAACAATCCCTTCTGGCTTTTTGTGTCATCCTTTTATCTCCTATCAGTGTACTATCTGCAAATTGTTAATAAAGTAATTAAATCAACAAACAAAAAATTAAACCTGCGCACGCAGTAGGTAGTAGGTCGTCCTTAGAGCCTCACGTCAGTAGCTTGAAAGCCGGGTTTTTGTCCAGTCTAGTCTATACTCTACTCTAAAAATCCTCCGACTGAAATATGTAAGGTTGGGGCGATGCACAGTTAATATTCCCCCACATGAATGCTGAATGGAGTATAGCAGGGCTACTTAACTTAAGATGTCTCAAGGGCCACTCAAGTCCAAGGGCCGCAAGCTTGAAACGTTTACAATTTTATTTTGACTACCTACATGTCATGACTAGTCCAAAAATTAAGGAAACAGACAAAAACATTGTGAATTTGTGATTAATGATGAAGTTACAAAATGAGGCTTCATTCACCAATTTGTGAAGAGAACATATAATTAACAGGTTAACAGAATTCATGCCAAAGCGCCAGCGCTCGCCCAGCAGTCTGCCGCCACCCAGGCCAAAGTCAAAGTCAAAGATGCATGCTTTGCCCTTTAGGGCGAGGTCGCTTCTCCCCCTCAGGGCGTCTTACTGGTATTATAACTATATTTTGATTGGCAGCTGAATCATGTGACCCTTTTATACTGCTGACAACACGCGGTGTCACAAACAAGCCTCAACGGATATGCGACACTTCTCTCAGCCCATCCCTGGAGCCACAGGTCAAATGTCAACAGAGATAGACAGCTGACCCCCGTCAACACAAAACAGGAGACATGAATCAACACAGCTTTGAGGAACAGTCAATGCTACTCCTATGAGTTCTCATGAGTTATCCTTAAATTAATAACATAAAATGAATTTCTTAGTGTATTCCAAATTCCCACGACAGTATGGCCATGAAGGGCCACAGATACATTAAGCAGCCATGCAGGCCCACGGGCCGCGGGCTGAGTAGCACTGGCGTACAGCCTAGACTTGACACGGTATCTACAAGTTAGAACGGACGTACCAAATGAAATATACCAAGAATTATTTGCTGTCTACTCTGTTCCCTCTAGACTGGATCAGAAAACTGATGCATAATGAGTTAATCCCAGTCTAGGACATCCTATCCTATCCCATCCTATCAGTGAGTGGATCACAAAGTTAATACAGCATCACCATCACTTTAACCACTTGATCCATTCATACGAATATTCAGAAATAGCAGATCTACAAACTCACAGCGCGGCACATCGTGCCGCGTGCTTGTACATTTGCTATATATATTATTTGTATTTGCATTTGTAGCCTACATTTGAAATGTGTTTCTCAAAACTTAATAATGACGATAATTTAGCTTTTCTTTTTCTTTTTTTAACTAAATCTTCTGTTCTGGGGGTCCCCTGGCACAACATATTTTCAGATAGGGGACGGCGGTAAAATACATATCCTGGTGGGGGTCCTTGACAGGAAAACGTTTGAGAAGCACATGAATAGCAGTAACACATCTAAAGCCTTTGGATTGGGGGGGGGGGAGACGGGAAGACATGCAAGCAGCTGATGGCTCCGGCGATATATAGGGACTGAGGGGCAGCTGCTGCTGGCTGGACGACCAGAGCGGAGCGGACAGCTCTCATGAATGACAGTCATTCAACCCAACTCCCTCATGTACATCACATGAGACCTAGCCTCCTCCTACTCAGCACAGCACCGCACCGCACCGCACAGTACTGCAGTGCACACTGTCGCACTCTGTGCTCTGATACAGCGTCACATAATAGCTTAGTGGACAGAGGGAGAGGGGGAGAGAGACAGAGAGAGAGAGAGAGAGAGAGAGAGAGAGAGAGGGAGGGAGAGAGAGATGTTGTACTATGACCTTGAGGACAATGTTCTTCTACTGTGCATGCGAAAGCATGAACAAACATTGGTGTTCAGGCAGGAAGGGCTCCCTGATGATGGGGTTCTATGATCTGTACTCCAAACATGGGGGAGGAGGGGAGATGTTTTTCTTTGGCCTGTGTGGAGTGTGCATACAACGTTTGACGCAGATCGGTGCATTTATTCCTCAGCCTAGTGGGAATATGCACTCCTGTGAAGCCAATATTAGCCAATCAGGATGGAGTATTTAATGGCTATAGAGAGACTGTACCAATTTGCGTGATGTTTGGACACAATCTGTAGCCAATATTAGCCAATCAGGATGGAGTATTTAATGGCTATAGAGAGACTGTACCAATTTGCGTGATGTTTGGACACAATCTGTAGGTGACTACTGTAGGTGTACTGTCAAAGAATATGTTTTGCAAAAAGCAGCCTCCTGGTGGCGCTATAACAGGCCAATGTAAAACAATTGGAGCAGAGGTTCAGCTCTTGAAACCAGGGAGTGTGTGTGCAGAGTGGCTGCGATCAAGCCAGAGATTAGCTGTCCACACACACACACACACACACACACACACTCGCGCAAAACTGAAAAACATACTCTCCACCTTCGGCCTGGTGGAGACAACGGGCTAGATTTTGAAGGTGCGTTTTACCTATTACAGTAATATGAGCTGGGGGCGTGAGGTATGTCATATTGCAATTTTAAGCATGTTAAGAAGCGCTTTCGACACCCCGTGGAGTGCGCAAAACGGCCTTGAATTAGTCATGGGAGTGTTTAAGGCGTGTTTGAGAGTTACCCAATCAACATGTCCGTACTATTTTCTTTACCAGTCAGCTGATGTCACATACGGAATGCGCACTTTGGGGATCGTTATTATTACATTTCTTCAGGCTGGCACCATAGAAGACATGACATATGACTTTGTCACATTTGGGTTAATTATTCCTATTGCACTGCATGCTGTCACCTTTATGCCTCAAAATAAGTTGTTTCTATTGAGAAACACCAGTAAAATTATATTTTAATTTAAATTATAATTATATTATATTTGAAATGAGTAATGAGTTGAATGCGTGGTGCGTATGCCAGTGATGGTATGGTCTTCGCTCGTAGCATTTTATTGAAGAAGACTTGGATCGAGTGTGATACAGCGTATGAAAGCAAACCTCTCAAGGATTATGGAGATGTTTTTATTTATTTTTAAGGTTGAGAAATGAAATAATTATGGTCGTTTCTAATCTCAACCTTTCAAAAAGAATGGATGCGTCTTTTGCTGGCTGTTGCCATGTCTCATAGAAACAAGTAAATAGGTCTATAAAAATAATCCCAAAATAAGCGCATATAACAGGGGTCTGTAACCTATTTTAAATGAAGTGCCATGTTTTTATTTTCTAGATAGTGAGTCTGCTATATCCAGATTAATTTTAATGACACCACATTAAAATAAAAAACATATTTTGATTGTCCACAAATATAAAGTCCTTCCATCTTTTTAAATATTTTCTTGCACATTGTTATAATGATCATTATATATCCGCCTGCAGTCAGAGTTCATAGTTTTAATGAATGAATGTGATTCATTGTGAGCTGGTAGATCTGCTATTTTCAAAAGTAACATTTTAATTACATTTTTGTATTAGCCGTCCTTAAGTTGGGCAAATGCATTAATCTGGGGATCCTTGACATGGGAATGTGCTGTGTGAGGATCACTGGTTTAAACAACATTAGGAGAAACCTTTAGAAACAAGAAAAGCAACCACAACTACCAATATTTACAAGCAACTTTACAGAAAAAGAAGCCGCTTATAATAAACAGACTTGGCAACACTCCAGCAGCGTCCCAGAGCCGCTCAAGTGTAAAATCAAACAGTGCTTTAAATTCTTTTTGCGTTTATGAGGTGCCTAGACCCACGTCTAATCGTTATGCGCAGGTCAAGGGGCTTAATAGCAAATTGCGCAAAGCGAAAATAATTAACATATGGACACTCCCACAATGCTAAAATATTCAGCAACGTCGTATTCCATATGTGTGTGCGTTCAACACGGGACGATAAGGCTTTCATAATACGATTGTGCGCAGAGCGAGGCCAATTTATGTATTACCACATGGTAAAACGCACCTTCAAAATCCAGCCCAACATGTCATACAACAGTAAAAGGAGAGGTGCTCATATCATATCCCTCCATAACCCTTCCCTGACCTTCACTGCTCTCTCCTGTGGTCTTTCCATCTGTTATGCAAACACAGACACAGTGCTAGAGGCCCATGGTTTGCTTGTGTGTTTGTGTGTGTGTGTGTGTGTGTGTGTGTGTGTGTGTGTGTGTGTGTGTGTGTGTGTGTGTGTGTGTGTGTGTGTGTGTGTGTGTGTGTGTGTGTGTGTGTGTGTGTGTGTGTGTGTGTGTGTGTGTGTGTGTGTGTGTGCGTGCGCGCATGCGTGCATGCGTGTGCGTGTGTGTGCTATTCTGCAATATGAGGCCCTTTGAGGTTGTTGCTCTTAGCTATACTATAGCTCTCAACTCGGACGTGCTCTAAAGTCACCAGCATGATTTCCCAACCTCTACCCCAAACCCACCCCACACTGTCTAGTGTCTACGGTCTCTCGGCTCCCTGACGCCAATGTCAGCCAAAGAGATGAGGAAGCGACCCAATTACACAGCAAAGACAACCTGGCGTTGCAGGGGGGAGAGATGGAGCGGGACAGCAGATGTGATGCGTAAGGGGAAGGAAGGGTGGAGTTTGTGGTGAAATTACAACTGAGCTGCATGGATCTCAGTTCAGAGATGACCAAAACCAGAAGGGTATACAGTACAGTACAGTTGAGTACAGTATAGGACCACACACTGCAGTTTGGGCCTAAATCTGAAGATTCTACAACTTCCTTTAACCCATTCTGACCTGAGATCAGATTCATACGAGGTTTCCACTGGACACACACTGGTCTGATTAACCCATTCTGACCTGAGATCAGATTCTAAAAATGTCAGTCGTTCTTCGAATTTTTCAAAAATAGCAGACCTACAAGCTCGTATCGCGCCACTCGGTGGCGCGATATGAGCTTGTAGGTCTGCTATTTTTCAATAGCTAAAGCATAACATGATGCTAACACCAAAATGGGTGCCCAGTCAGAATGGGTTAAAAACTGTTTTCTGTATGTTGCTATATATTATTGTTGTCGGGCCGAAATCTACTATCTCAATATCGTAACTGTTTTGTAAATGAACGAGCTACTTGATCATACTACACTAACTACAGTGTACAAAAGCATCAAAAGTAGCAGATTGAGCTTGTCGATTTGCTACTTTCTTACTTTTGTTTGTTTTGAACAGAATGAGGTCGTTCAACATTGTTTAATGCAATTGCAATCAGATCAGGACTTTTCTGTTTGGATGTATGGGCTGTCAAGGCCAGAAAGTAGGTTTTTTTTGCCACTCAAGCGTTCCCGCATAACTTCCGGGTGTGATGATGATGTCATGCGCATACCTTCTATTTCAGCATTTAAACTCGCCAGGAAGATAACATTTAGTTTCTGTTAGCTTGGAATCCCCATCTTTGATGTCACTGCCAGGTTTCTGAACATGTAAACAAGTAGACGGAAATGGAGCTACAACAAGCATCAGTGAGGAATAAAATGTAAAAAGTGGCAAAAAGACTTTGCAATTTGTACAGTCTCAGAGTTCATACAACACTGTGACTGAGGATTTTACAGCATAGATTAGGGTCCCAGATATAATACATTGTATAAAATGGGGGTCTATGGCCCTACTAGTGCATGGGTCTTCAACAGGGACCCCTAGATTGTTGGTCGGATGGAAGAGGATGGAGTTACTACAGAGGAGCCGCCAAATCATCGTGTGATAATACTACATTAGCCATTACTAGGCCATACATTTGTCTGACAAAAAGTGCAAAGTTAATAACAGTTAATTAACTTTTCACTTTTTGGGGGCCCCTGAGCTTGAGCCTCCCCGTGGCCGTGACACAGTCAAGCTCAGGGGCCCCCCTATAGCTCAGGGGCCCAGCAGGCGCATTGGGGTAATCCTCCCCTGGTCTCGGTCTCGACTCTTACTCGACCCCCTCTCGTCTTGACTTGGACTTGCTTTTTTAGGTGGACTCGGACTACAACACTACTTCACTGTCACCTGGGGACCCCTGGGGACCCCCCCCCCCCCCCACCGGGACACCCACAGGATCTGGGAGGCCCTGTGGGTGTCCCGGGCCACGGGTTGAGAAGCACTGTGTAATGCAGCTGCATGGTGTACAGTGGTGGTACCGCAGAGTGGCTGCATGCTGGGTGATGTGAAGCTGCTGCAGTGTCTCAGTCAGCAGCAGAGAGCTGCACGGCTGCGCGCGGCACTCTGTCATCGATCCATACAGTAAGGAGCAACTATGTGACGCTACACAGCGGCGCAGTATGCACCCTGTTGCGTAACAACAACAACGCAACAAAACGCTGGTGGAGATATATAGGCCACAGCGGGGAGGCATGCCTTTTTTCCTGTGGTGCACCCTCACCGCACAGCAGCAGTTCCATCACGCCATCATTCCATGAATGAACGCGGTCTGTATAACACGTCTGGCATTAAGGCATTCTCGTCATCATGACACCCCCAGGAATGTGGTTAAATATCTTTGACACACTGGCCTGTGGTGTGGCTGTGGACACACTGTACAGTGTACACTGTACAGTGTGTGTACTGTGTACGCATACATACAAATCCCTAACGTGCACAACTGCACACACACACACACACACACACACACACACACACACACACACACACGCACGCGCACATCGTTGCCCATAGCTACAGAGACGTGGTGCTGCAAGACACACTGTGGTTATACTTCAAATTAAATCAAAACGCCTCTTTCCCCATCTCATCTCCTCCATACATTCCTGAGTCGTGACTCTCATTAGAGCCGTCGGCCAACTCAGAATAATGCACTACTGACTCACACACATGTTCACCCAAACACACCCAGTGACATAATGACATAACAACCCTACCGTAGCACATTGACAGAGAGGTGTACTCACACAGCTATAGAGAACAGCTCATCTCTCTCCCCTCTCCTCCCTGTGTCCTTAGTTCCTTTCCTCCCTGCGTCCTTGGTTCCTTTCCTCCCTGTATCTCCCTTGTTTGAATGGATGACGGATCGTCATGTCACGTCTCCTGTCACTTCTGACTCTAAACACCGACCAACTGACCGACCGCAGAGCAGAGCTCAACACAGATCTGCAGTGCTGGAACCCTCTCAGTATGCTAATGCTCTCTCTCTCTCCCTCCCTCCCTCTTTCTCACTCTCTCTCTCCCTCCCTCCCTACTTTTCCCTTTCACTCTCCCTCCCTCCCTCCCTCTCCCTGTCCGATCTCTCCCTCTCTCGCCCTCCCTCTCCTTGTCTCTATCTTGCCCCCCCTCTCTCTATCTCTCCCTCTCCCTCTTCCTCTCTCCCTTTCTCTCTCTCTCTCTCCCTCTCTCCTCCAAGGTCAACGAGCCGTCTGGCAGAGCGTGCGAGGCTCCTCCCTCACTAAACAATCACACACCACCATGCAGCTTTCTCAAGCTCCTCTTCCTCTTCCTCTACCCCCACAAAATCCTCCTCTCTCCTTCTTCCTCTCCTTCTTCTCCTCTGATCCCTCCATCACCCCACTCCTCCTCCCACACAAACACACACACACACACACACACACACACACACACAGGCAGGCAGGCAGGACACTGGGGCCATAATTACCATCATGATCCAGATTAACTCCTGCAGTGTGTGTGCGTACGTGCGTGTGTGTGCGTACGTACTACGTGCGTGCGTGTTGGGTGCCGGGCTGGGACAACGCGCAGACAGGATTAATGCAGGGTGGTGAGGACAACAGACCCCACAAGGAGCAGTATAGTGGCTGGAACTTAAAATGGCCTTGGTGGGACAGGACACTTCCTGAAACACTTTTGTGAAAATGGAATATTATTATACTCGGTCATTTGTAGTAGAATTAGTATGTTCAACCATTACTATACATTCAATGGTCTTGTCCGCATAATCTTATCTGACATAGTGCAGATATACTGCAGATACATATAATATTAATATTACTGATCATCAGTAGCCCTGAACCGACATGGTTTAGATTAGTGATCCTCTGTGAGTTAAACACCATAATGAGCTTATAGGAGAGCCAGGAGATCAGACTACAGCGACGAGAGAGAGAGAGAGAGAGAGAGAGAGAGAGAGATTACGTTGTCCAGTTGAACAAATAGTTCCACCTCCGTGTCTTGACCCATGAAGGTGAGTCTGGTAGGCCAGGCCTTCAGGTCCAGGTCACCCGTCTAGGTGCTGAAGTGTCCCTGTGCCAAGCACTTAACCCTGACCCCCCCCAAACACCCCCACAACGCACAACCTGACTGTGCACTCATCAAAATCATCTGAGTGGCCATCTGCTTGGTGAAGCTGGAAAAGCAATTTCTCCTCACCCCCTAAACCCTAACCCTCACCCCCTAACCCACTCCCCCCCCCCCTCTCCAGGGACCCTTTCACTTCTGTTCCCCTTCAGATTCAAGGTCAATGCCGAAGGAACCACACATCATCTTACATGGACACTTCCCCCCCCCCAGTCATAACAAGACTCATGCCCTCATGTCTTAGTAATAGTTTAAAGACCAGAATTATCCATAATACTGTATACCCGTGGTTTACAACCTTTTTCATATCAGGGCCCATTATCTATTCGGCATTTGAGCCACAGACCTCCATCTGATGAGATTTAGCTTTGCGGACGCAAAACAAAACTAAAGAATATTTTGTTATTGTTGGATACGATTTTGTCCACAATTCCATGCTGTATTGATGTTGGTACCATAGGAGAGAGAACAGGCAAACGTTGAAAGAATAGACTAAATTAAGTAATGCAGATGTTCAACAATAATTTAACTCTTTTAATTAAAGATCTACAATTGTCCGTTTGTTACCAACTCTCCATCATTTAGCTGGGGACCAAATCCCTCCAAGGAGGTGGTGGTTCCGGGCCAACTGGTTGAGAGAACCACTGGCTTACTAAAGGGATATTTCACTTTCTAGTGTTGTAGTACTCCAGTCCGGTCTCGCTCTAGAGTCCACATTTTCATTTACACTGTCCCGTCTCGGTCTCGCCCATAATTTGACTCAGTCTTGACTCAGTCTCGGACCAAGGTACATGGGAAGTTGGGACGCTTATGGACATAGACATTGTAGGCCTACACATTAAACTAACTACGACTACGATAATATGCTCTGTTCGTGAGTGAGTATAGCCTGCCCTACAGGTTAATAAGACTAGCAGTTCAGTCAGACAACTCTTAGAATGAGCAGCAAGCGAGGCAGGGATCTGCAGCAGCAGCAACGCACGTCCGCACAGCAGCAGAAGCCAGGAATGAGCAGGTATAGGCAGAGAAGTTTAAATAGCCGCTCTGATCAGGTAAAGAGTGCATGTGACTAGTCACCTGACACCTGACCAGGTAAGCGCGCTCTCGAGTCGTCTGCCTGGAAAAGCAACGGGGCGCATCATTCATTGTTCTTCAAAGCTCTGACTGTGACTGCTTTAAAGGCACAGCACGTACTGGGTTAGGATTCATTCTGGGTTACTATTTTCTGTGTGTGTGTGTGTGTGTGTGTGTGTGTGTGTGTGTGTGTGTGTGTGTGTGTGTGTGTGTGTGTGTGTGTGTGTGTGTGTTCAGAGTCAGACCTGCTGCTGAATCTTCAGGGACATAACTCACTGGCGCCGCCTTGTGGTGGGTAGGGCTCAGACATGAGTTGTCAGTGGGATGACTGGCTGGCACCCTCTTTCGGTGGGTTGGTGTTCAGACAGTCCTCCAGTCTTCAGGGAACGTCACTATCACTGATGGGATTAGAGGGGGTTTAGTGTCTGGTAGGAGAAAGAGTATAGATGTCCAGAAAATACCCCTATATACCCCCTGGGACAGACTTACTCCTCAACAGACCATGAGATTGACAACTGATCTACATCCAACCAGAGACCCACCCCCACCGCCCCTCCCCATTAGGCCTACATATTGTGATCATTCTAATTCATTAACCATTATGATTGATACTTCCATTACCGGTTGACTAGTCCAGCACATCATTTCCCCCTTTCTAAGTAAGGCACTTAAATAATAAATACCAATGTTGTAGTGATATTTTCGTTATGTTAAAACAACACCATTTCTTGTTCAAAAGTTAAAGCTACTGTAGCCATAGTAGAAATTGCGATAGAATGTTTGTTCAATGACAGGGGTCTCCCTGTCTCTCCTGCTCTTGCGTCTTCTATAATGAAGACTGTCCAATTTCCTCAAGAGAGTACATTGTTGTGTTCGATCTTCCAGTTCCAATTTTGTTTGCTCATTTCTTTGTGTCATCACTTCCAATTTCAGTTCTTTATCATGTATAGCATTAAATATTCATCCTGATAGATACAGTAGCTACAATTGGTAACCCAACAAAATGCATTTTCTAATCTGTCTACTGCTCCTGCTAACAGCTGGAGAGACATCAGATAGCAATGATTTGATTAGGCCTACTATTAAATCAGAATGTTTTGTTATAGGCTATAATGTTAAAAAATAATACCATTGCCGCCTGTAAAACAAATTTTCAGAGCATCCACCCATATATGAAATGAAATTTGTATTAACAGATTGCACAATGGGTACATTTCAAAGAAGGTGTGTGCAGTTGTGCATGCTGTGGAAATGTGATGTAGGACAGGCAGAGTGGATGTTCTCAACTGACACACTTTGTTGCAACTTTTTGAAAAGCGTGACTAAGTGCTTGGGACTGGATGTCTGCCTGGTAGTGGCTCAGGGGTAGAATTTGCCTTTCATTGTTTCCCCTATATGCACCATTTACATTGACCATTTAAGCTGTTTGTATGTAGTGTTGTGTTGTTAGTTTGTTTGTTTTAAGTTTTACTTAAAGTACCAAAAGTAGAAAGTAGCCTACTCATTGTGAAGAATGTCCCATTTCGCAAGTTCAAAATGTATAAAAGATATTTGAAAACAGCCGATCTACAAACTCACGTGTCGCACCACGAGACATTGTGAACTTCTATGTGCCATTTTCCAATAGCCCTACCCATACGCAATTATGCACGAACGTGCATAATTGCACGCACACGCACGCACACACACACAGAGGACGCCTCCCCACGTCTCCTACGGCCTGACGGCCTCTTCCTGCAGGAGGTTCTTTTCCAAAAGAATAAAAATAAATGGAAACATGCAATAAATTAAAAAACACGGCCCCGGCCCTCACGTATTAGAAGAACAATATCACAGTCAACAGTCAGCAGTCACAGTCGTGTAAATTATTCATGACAACATTGTATTAGCACAACTTGCCTCAAAGTTGTCAAATCTTTCCAACTTCTGCTGTAGCCATGTGGAGAATGTAGAGATTGGAGAAGCAAACACTTCCTGGTCTGTTGCATGGGTGTAATTTTCACAAATGACCACTACATGCTTCCCATTTCTTCTCCCTGGCTTTCAATGTTTGACCTAATTAACCTGTGTACTTTTTGTGTTGCTTTGATTTTGTAATGTAACCTGTGTACTTTTTGTGTTGCTTTGATTTTGTTTTACTATGTTACTTGTGTCATGTTTCCTGTACAGCACTTTGGTTGGCCTCCTGGTCTTTGAAAATGTGTTCTATAAATAAAATTTGATTTGATTTGATTATAGCTACTGCTAATATGACATTTCACCCATGGGATCAATTAAATTTTATTCGAGGACCTTTGCCCAGTGGTCTATATAATGAAAAGCTACCGGTAATCTAAAATAATCTGCCTAAATTTGACACAAGCGTTGGACAGTATATATAGACTTAAACGATACACACAGTGTAATTCTCAGTGAGTGACTTAAGTCAGAGAGTGTAAAATGGAGCCAAATGGACCAGGTTCCATTTGGTTCCACAGTAATGTACCACTAAAGATTTGTATACCTTCATAGTTTTCAGCTGCTTGTCCAGGGCTCGTGCCAGCTCCAGCATCATGGCACAGGGTACAGGCACCTTGGAACTCTCTGCCGTGCCACTGTGGCGGGTAGTACTTGGAGTCGAAGTGACAGGCCAGAACCAGGCGCCGCTTGGCAGTGGGGTCCAGGGTGGCGATGAGGTTGGTGAAGGTCTTGGGACCATAGGGGGTCTCTGCTTCGAACCTGTCCCGTGAAACTTCCCAGCCCGCATCGAGAGAGCTAAGGGTCCGATTGATGTGCTATAGGAGGCGCACAGACACACACACGCACACACGCACACACACACACACACACACACACACACACACACACACACACACACACACACACACACACACACACACACACACACACACAACACAATTAAACACGTTGGAATTAAACTCACACAAAAGGACAAAACCAGTGTAAAATCCTCAGTGTTATTATAACTCTGGTTTTCATTTAAGGATTTAAGTTTCAACTAAAGATTTAAGGATAATTTAAGGATTTTACTGTGTAGAAAACACCTGGTCTACCAGAGTCGTTAGTCATGAATCGGGTTACCATATTCTGAATGACCAAAAAGAGGACACATGTGCGCGTGCATGTGCACGTTGTGCGTGTGCATGTGTCGTGCGTGCACGGTTCTGTTTGAATTAAATTCAGATTGCAAAATAATCTATAAAAAAATGCTCCTAAATGTAATCAAATATGCTCTATATTAGTTATGTATTTATTTAAAGCAGTGGCTCTCAAAGGTGTGATCCAGGGACCCTCATGGTTCCTTGAGGGGGTTCCAAATGGACCCATTATAATAGGTCTGTAACTGAGAGTGTAACACATGGACCCAAATGGACCCTTACAGGTCTGTAACTCTGAGAGTGTACAAATGGAACCAAATGGACCGTTTTATAACTTTTAACTCTGATACTGTACAAATGGAATCAAATGGGACTCCAAATGGGTCCATTTGGTTTTACTCTCAGAGTTATGGGGGTCCTTGAAATCAAAAAGTTTGAGAACATGTATGCAATGGCTTATCTCTTATAAAAAGAGAGACCAGCCTATTCTCCAAACCATATCTTATGCTTTGCTTGGTGGTGTAGGCTACAAAATAATATTCTGTCAATTTAATTTGCAGGACTCACGGCGCACAGCTGCCTTGTCTGTGTTGTTGACATGGGCTTGCAAGACAGAACTTTTATTTGTGACAGTTCCTTTGCAGACAATACAATCTGCATCTCATTGGTCAGTCACAAAGCTAAGAAAACAGTAGCCTACTTTTTCTGCATGTCAATGATGAGATAGTTATTTTGCAATTCAAGCTTTGTTTCCTCACGTTGAGCAGACAACACAGTCTATCTGGAGCAGTAGCCTCGGAAACCCAGACGTTTTATTTAGTTCCAGGCTAGTGGAGCAGCACCGAGCCTTTCTCTGACCTGCTGTCGGGACCAGTGCTGTCAGCGTGCATGCAGTTATGAATAATACACATTCCGGCGTTCGGGCTGAAAGTCCGCCTCGTACAGTGTTCTTCCACTACGAACCATTGAACGTGCATTGTAATCATACACATTGGTCTGAATGGTCTGTGAGCGTACAGATAATTATGTGTACAAGCCCAGACATTTGAAGGAATGTACAGGTGTACAGGTCTCTACTGCCACCTCGCTTAATATTTTATTCAATAAAACTCATTCCAAGCCTGCCGTTTGTTGATTTTCCATCAGCTCTCTTGACACAATTGAACCACCACCTGTTAAAGCCTGATTTAAACTTAGTTGCACGTTGGCGTTTCATGCCCGTAAATAGCAGATATACAAGCTCATAACCTTCGTGAGGCTGAGGCCTTGTTGTGAATTAAGTATAACCGACCGATTAGTGGCATTAGTGGATAAACTATAGGCTACCTGCTAACTGCATTATTTGGTGTTGACTCTAGTTCAGCTATACTCAGACCACCATATAGCCCTGGGCCTGGTCAGGGCTAAGATCACCGCTGCACTTGAGCAATTTCGATGAATATTTGTATCTGATATGACCATGCATAATAATAACATGGAATGGACAGGTTTCAATTGCTAGTTTAACGTGCAAGCTATAGTTAGCTAGCTTGAATGTTAGCTAGCAAGCTAGCTATAGTTAGCTGGTTAGTTAGCAAACGTCTACAAACACTTGTTTAAACATAAACGGACAGTTTATCAGCAGTGATAAGATGATTTTTAAAGTTTACCTCTCCGTTCTGATTGGTTGTTTAACGTGCGCTCTGGACGCGACGGTTGAGTGACGTAGCGTCTGTTAACATTTTGAACTTCGAACACACGACGCCGATTGGATCGGCGCGCCGCCGCGACCTACGTCATGCTTCTGCGCACGTCGAATGCCCAAATTTGGACAAGCCGACACTACTCCTCAGCCAATCACAGTTCGAGTCCCCAGCGTGTAAAAGCGGTGCGCAGACGCTACGCGCATCAGATGCTTTGAAACCTTGATCGGACTCAGACGCATTTACTCTTTGCTCTTCATCACATCTCACACAAGCTACAACCAACCTACAACGAACCAACTCCTAACTCCATCGGAATTTGATTGATTGATTTATTAATTGAAACCTTTGTTAATTTTCCAAAAGATTTTAACGTTTTCAGCCAGATTTCGAACACATCTCTCTCAGTTCTCTCGCCGGTTCTCTAGTCCCCCCCCCCCCTCTCTCCTTGCTACAGCATGCCGCGGTACGCCATCATCCAGGTGATCAACGTGCTATCTTCCTTGGGAAGTGCAGGACGTTCCAGAAAGGGGACCAAGAGGATCAGCGTCCACGACCCTGAACTCCACCGTCACATCGACCAGGCAAGTAGTAGGTCCCACCGCCTCTAAGCTAGGCCATGTTTAAAACCTCTCGACTAGTTGTGGCTTTTTTTATTTGAATGTAACAATGTAATGCCGGCGTCGTTCAACTCAACGGTCATGTTTTGTCGTGGAAAGACCTCTCGACTCGTTGTGGCTTTTTTTATTTGAATGTAACAATGTAATGCCGGCGTCGTTCAACTCAACGGTCATGTTTTGTCGTGGAAAGACCTCTCGACTCGTTGTGGCTTTATTTTATTTGAATGTAACAATGTAATGCCGGCGTCGTTCAACTCAACGGTCATGTTTGTCGTGGGAAAAAATACTATCTACATTCTACAACAACCGGTCCTGTAGCATAATGTGTCGTTGTTATCGTGTATGGGCAATCTGTTCCCTCGTCTCCGTCCATAGAGTTATAGTTTCTGAGGCTGGTTCTCTCATGAGCAAACCGTTAAGATGGGCTCCCAGTCCAGTCACCGGTCCACGGCGCTCGTCTAATGGAACTTCACTCTGTATTGCTTATGTGTTTTGCGCACCGTGTTACTTTCTTTCAACGTTAATGTCTACATAAGCGTTCAGATTTAAAACTTTCTGTTCATGTCTGAGAGGTCATTTTGACCGTTTTGTCGTTCTTTTTAGATTTTGAAGTTGATTATCTTTGCCCATGACGCTTTCAGAAGGTTCCCCTTCCATGACCATCATCCATTCCATCATCTCAGAAATTATTGACACCTGAAACATTTTCTAAATATGAATTAAGCACATGTATAAATAAATGTAACTTGCCTTTTAATTTGGAAAAACACTTTTCTTTTTTTAACTGAACAGTGGAGGGGCGTGGAGAGGAAGTCGATTGGCTCCATCAGCATGCCTGTCATCAGGAGACGTGCAGCCAGGAGAAGAAAGAGGTCCACCACCTATGTAGACACACTGCAGTGTGACACTGCAGAGCTGATTCTGGATAGGAAGGTGTGGACAAGGGCTGCGACCCTGGAGTACCTACAGGTGAGTTTTTTTTTGTTGCTTGTCTGCACTGCATTGCATGTACACTAGTTACACACCTACTGTAAAGGGTCCATTTGCACTCCTGGTAGTTTTACTGTAGTTGATGATCAAGAGTCAATACAAATAATCAGATTAACAATGCAAATGTGTGACATTGAACATGTGAATGAAATTAACATATGCACTGGGCATGTTATGACAAATAACTTAAATATACAAATGACTAACCTATCAATTTTAAATATTTTTACAGTTTAACCCTGAAGAAGAGAAGTTTTAATCTCTTATATATATTTGTTGTCTTTCTCAGAGGAATGGAGTGACCAAGTCTTTGAAGAAGAAACCCAAAGTAGCTGTTAAGCCAGCACAGCCACTTCCTCAAGTTGCTCCTTCTCCTGTTCCAGAACCTGCGCATGTTGATGATCCGCAGACATGGTTGATGGACATTGATGCAGGGGACTCAGACATGCCCGAGCTATGTTCTGAATATGTGAAAGACATCTATGCATACCTAATGGATCTAGAGGTACGTGGTGCCAGAGACACTTTTCTTTTTTATGTGGTACCTGGAATGCTCGACCCAAAACACACTCGCCCCATTTTCCTACGGACCGCTCTCCCCAGCGGTTCTTGTATTCGTTTTACTGAGGTTAAGGTTACGAATAAGTTTAGAGACGGCATAGTTTTACTGAGGTTACATTTTGGAATAATGTTGGGTTTAGCTATAGATTTACTGAGGTTAATGTTTAGGAATACCTGGTGGTGAGTTTGCCAGATTTGACCCTGGGTGAGCATGTTTTGGGGTGAGTTGTATTCCATGATGTGACCTGGTGTCTTGCAGGAGTGTAATGACATATTTTGTTTGTACAGGTACGTCAGGCTGTGCGACCCGGGTATATGAAGGGCTACGACATAACGCCACACATGAGAGCTCGCCTAATCGACTGGCTGATCCAGATGCATTCATTGTTGATGGAATGTTCATTCAGTGTTCTACAGGAGACACTGTATCTAACAGTTGCCATCTTGGATCGTTTTCTGCAGGTAAGGGCAATTTACACATTTGTTTGCATATTTTTATCTTCTCTTGTGTTTTGCCATTTGATTATTTTTAATTTGTTGTTGTGTATTTATTACAGGTTCAGCCGGTTTCACGAACGAAGCTGCAGCTTGTTGGTGTCACTGCCATGCTGCTCGCCTCAAAGTACGAGTCAACGAGAGGAGGCGCCCCAACGGTCCGGGACTTTGCCCGGCTCACAGACAACGCCTTCACACCCGCTCAGATTAGACGGATGGAGCAGGTGATGCTGAGGGCCCTCAACTTTGAGCTGGGGAGACCACTGCCGCCGCACTTCCTAAGGAGAGCTTCCAAGGCTGCAAACGTGAGTTTCTGTTCACATAGTCATAGTATCAATGCCGCAATGTAGGGAAACTCTGTAACAAGTGCTGGTCATAATACATTATAAGCTCTGCAGAACAGCAGATTTGTAAGTCTTTACTGCATTATCACCAGCACTTGGAACATGTAAAGTAAACCTTTTTAGAACTTCTAGAAGTTGTCCTGCATGACTGACATTTATAACTAGTGTTATGAAGCCTTATAAGTGGATTATAAATGACCTCACCGGTCGATCAGGCTTCAGAAATTGCGTTTTCCGCTTTAAAAAAAACCAATTCTAATCTGAATATGACGATACTGTTTTGGGCTGACAGTTCCACATAGGTGGTTAAAATAATTGTTTTTATATTTGGCATTTCATATACAAGCAGCCTTTTAAATAGTGTTTGTCTGTTACTCTGTTCTAGACTACTATGAAGATCCACGCACTGGCCAAGTATCTGATGGAGTTGACACTCCTCGATTACGAGATGGTTCACTACCGGCCCTCTGAGATCTCGGCTGCTTCCCTCTGCCTCTCCCAGACGCTGCTGGATGGCCTGCCATGGGTGAGTTGAACAGAACTGATGTCGGGACGTGGATGTGTGCTTATAATAGTAGGCTACAGATGTCTAGAATGACGGTTTGTCTTAGTTCTAATTTGTTTTTGCTTAATGTGTTGCAGACTCGTACAGAAAAGTACTACACCACATACGACGAGGCTCACCTAAAGCCGATCATGCAGCAGATGGTCAAAAATGTGCTTGTCGCCAACGGGGAGAAAACAGCGTTCAGGGTGAGTTGGTTAAAAGTATTTGGAATTTAGTGGAGAACGATGGGGATGATTAAATACTGTAGATCAAGGGAGACTGCCAAATCTTTGTGGGATACTTTCAATATTTAAAAACTAAAAAACTTCAACCATAGCCTTCCTATTTTGAAGGGGACAAAGCTGAGCTACAAGCTCACAAGGCCTCCCACTGCGAGGCGTTGGTAGCTTGTGGATCGGCTTTTTTCTGGAAAGGTTTCGTGTAGAGGGGGAAAAAGTGCAGATAAAGTTCAGAGCCAACGCAAAGTTTTCTATTGAGGGTATACGTGGTCAAATCCACAAGTTAATGTGAAGGTGAAGAAAATCAAGTATTTACAACACTGATGGTGTTGTCAAACAAGTTTGAAATCTATGAAAGTTTAATCTGCAACTGAACAATGTTGGAAGACCCCTGCTGTAGATGTATACTAATGCAAATGTACCCTCTCCACCTAGGCTGTCAGGAGCAAGCAGATGGAGATCGCCCTCCTCCCCGAGTTGCAGTCAACACATTTAGTCCAAACATTCTTCGGACTAAATGGGTTGTCATGGTTGTCATGTCAAGGATCCCCGGAATGATCTGTATTTGGCCGTGGACCCCCATCTGAACATATGTTGTTCCAGGACCCCCAGAAGCAAAGAAGAGTTAAAAACATTTGCTGTGAAAGAATATATATTCAAAGATTTGTGCCATTATATTACATTTCTTTAATCCATTTAAATGTTTTATTTCAATTTTGTAAATTTAGATTTGGTAAATTCCTGTGTAAATATGTGAATCATTGTTTTATATTTCCATTCAAATTGTGTGTGTTTGTTATAAATTCCTGTGTAAATATGTAAATAATCATTGTTTTATATTCTCATTAAAATTCTGTGTTATTTTATTTGCAGCCTTTTAATGTTTGATCAGGGGTTTCAGCAGTTCTTGCACTTCTCTTTAAATATGGCTTAGTGTCTGAAGTATAAGTAATCTAAACTTTAGACTTGTGTATGTCTGAGAGTAAAGGGCAAATAATACAAATATTTAAAGGCATTTTGCTCAGAGGTTAAAGTATTTGAATTGGGGTTGACAACCAGAGATAATTGCCAGGTGCTCAGACAATGTAAGCAGCAAACGAGCAAAGGTCTCATTACGGAAATATGATTTTCCTGAGTGACATAAGTAAGGTAAGCGACACATTGTGAGCTTGTGATATTAATCTTAATGATGAGTAACCTGTCAACTGTAGTACAATATTTTCCTCTGAGGTGTGGAGCAGGAATATACATTAATCCAGTCATCTGTCATCTCTGGCAGGTGTTTGTAAACTAATTTATCAGTCAGAGCATAGACCTCTCCAGCTCTAGTAAAAGGAAAGGGCATTTTCAGGCTGTGATACTTAAGTTTATCTAATCAGCAGAACTATTTTACAGGACAAAAGATGGCACTATTCCATATTTAGATTCTGTTTTAGAAGAGCAGAGGTTCTCAAAGTGGAATCTGGGTTCCTGAGGATGTAACTCGAGTGTACAAATGGAACCAAAAGTAATACGTTTGAGAACCACTTTCTGAGAATCTTGGAAAATGCCAAATGTACATTTAGGCAAATCCTGCTCTGCCATTAGATGGCGCCAACACTAAACTTTTTTTTTTTAGGAATAGTTGCTGACATGCAGTGATAATTCCCTTTCAAATTTTAATATCTTAGAGGTTTTGATTGTGGTATTGATAGCCAGGCGGACTGTACCAACACCAGTAACATAAAACCTCTACTGTATTATCTAAAAAAAAAAAGTACAAATTAGGGGCTGTCAATATATGTCCAAAACTGTTACTTTTTGGGATTCAAATTCTAAAATAGCAAAAGCAACAGATGGACAAGCTCAAAATGTGTCACTTTGCGCTGCGTTTTGAGCTTGTAGATCTACTAAGTTTGATGGTTTTGTATCACACTGTAGTAATGTAGGCTAGTGTCTAATTTACAAAAGAAAAATATAACTTACATTAGATAAGATTCTAAGTTTCTGCACGACAGCAACGATCAAGTGGTTGTGCGCTGGTGTCGTGCAGGCATGGACCAAAAATAGCCGATCTACAAGACTACAACTCTTTAGGCAATAGTCAGTAGCAGTAGGAGTTTCTTTCTTATTGTTTTTACTTCACTGACAAACATTAATTTGGTGCTTGTGTAAGGAAAACAAAACATTTAAGAATCACCTAATACCTCTTTGGAGTCACTGCACAAAAAAACTGTACAAATCCTCCATTAAAAAGTCAATAGGTTTCTCTTTTATTTCATTTTAAATACCACTTCAGACCCCAAAGCATCACAATATGAGCAGGGCTTCATGTCAATTAGAGGTAACCTAAAAAGATTTTAAAACAGACACATTTAAGGAGAACATTAAAAAAAAAACATGAGGCAAGGTCATTTCAGAGAAATTTGAAAAGCACATAAAGTTTAGTGGATGAAGTAGTAAACCATTCGCAGCTGTGTCCACCCAGACATTTTTTCCTACTGTATGTTTTGAATTGTTTATGCGGGAAACGCCAGCAGTGTGATGATGAGGCTACTGACTGTACTGAGGGTCTATTTTCTGCTGTGCGTTCACGTCTGCTAATGTAAATATCTAAATATTTTCAATTCTGGAGGTTTGGACAAGCATTCTGAAAGAATGTCGGAGAATTTTCAGCCAGGGGGAAAAAAGGCTTTGGTGGATACACGACCATACTGTCAACAATACAGTACATTGTTGTATTACTTTCTGCCTCACTGAGCTGAACACTGCTGTAAATACCTTATGAATACTGCGCTGAACACATTCAATATGTTTCAATGTGCAAGAGACCACCTCGACCATGACTCCGTTCTTCATGAAAAGGTACAGAGAAATTATTTTCCTCACCCACCGCTGCCACCAATGTAGCCTCGGCCGGGAGGCGAACCCGGGTTCCCCATTCCAATGGCACGTACGTTAACCAGTCGACTAAAGAGTCATGACACGATAGCCAAGTAGCAACGCAGCACCGTATAGACTACAGTATCAAACAACAGCTCATCTATGCCATTGGTTCTCAGCCTGTGGGTCGAGACCCTAGGGGTCCCCACGTGATTTTGGTCCCCAGATGACAGTGAAGTGTCAATTTATGGACTTTTAAGACATTTTTGATTAAAAAAAAGGAAAAAAACGAAGAAAGAGAAGAAAAAAAGACCATTAAGGTCCTTGCAGACAGGACGCGTTTTTCAGAAAACCAACTGGCAGAAAAACGCTGCTAAGAATCCGAAAAACGCAGCAGTGTGCAGGGACCTTTACTGCATCAAAGGTAATCAATAAACTATAGTATAAACACTGGTCAAATATTGGCCAAATTGTCAAATTATATAAGAAAGATGCAAACATTGTGAAAATAGCCGATCTACAAGCTCACAATGCACAACAAGGCACTGTGATTGTAGATCTGCTATTTCACGTTAAACTAAATGTTATGCCTCAACTCCTACAATTTCAAGTGCTGATCAGTGTGTGTGTGTGTGTGGGGGGGGGGGGGACCACTGATCTATGGGACCCATGAAACCAAAACATATTGGTGATGTGACCAGTAAGAACCTCATTATGAAAGACCTGAGCTAACACCAAGGAGCGTGCATACTGCCAGTGCATCGAATAGGCTCTATGCAAATACGCCATTTTGAAAATACTGTTTAAGGCTCTGTTCCATTTTGTGTACAGTGGTTCTCAAATGTTTTAATTTCAAGGACCCCCATAACTCTGAGAGTGTACATTAAATGGTACACACTCAGAGTTACACACCTGTAGAGGGGCATTTGAAACCCACTGAAGAGCACTTTGAAACCCACTGGTGTTTCATGCACAATAGCAGCACCCAGCTCACTCTGTTTGGGTGCTTCCAGACAGTGGAGTCACGAAGATGCCAAAAGCCACGAGTGTAAAAACCTGGAAGAGACGCCTGCCACTCGCGGCTTTTGGCATCTTCGTGACTCCACTGTCTGGATGCAGTGTTTGAGAGAGCCTTAATTATTATAATCGGTAACACCTGTGAAGGAAGTGGGAAGAGGTCCGGAAGTGGCGTATGTGCATATAGCCTATTGCAACCAAATACCGGGTACAGTACAGTGCAGTACACACCATGTCAAGTATAATATCGATTTCACTTCCGCAGCCAAACTTCTTTGTGTTTCCATAACCAATAATACATTTTAACGCAAGTCACGTTACAAGTTACATACGTGTTGTTTCAAGGCCACTGGTTCACTGTGTGTCCGGCAAGACTTCTGGTATCAACTGTCCATCAATAAACAATTAAGTACCAGACCGTTGGATCTTAAGTGTCAAGAGTGTCAACCAAAAACACATAAAGCCAAAGGGGCAGAGATATCAACTCAATCTGAACTTGGGTGTGTTCGAAAATAAGCTCTGAGAATCTGGTCCGATTTTAGAGTGCTCTGGTCAGAGGAAAGGTGAAAATGATTAATTTAATTCCGTATCTAAACATGTTTATTAGCTGTTTAGTTACATAAAATAAATGCATGTTGGATACTATTATATTTTTTCAGTGTACTGAAGATATGAAAGCGTCAGGGAGTGACACGCAACAAAGTTCCGTCGGGCTTGGGACTCTAAACTACAGAGCCTACAGTATAAGGCAGGCAGCAGGCAGCCCAAATGCATGTTGAATATTGTCTAGATTAGAATACCAAAACAAGTTGCAACCATCACACTTTGCAATCACTTCCTCCTCCAATTTTCAGAATGATGCACGGGGCAACCCTGCTTTTCGGTCCGACTGGTCGGTAACACACCGAATGCTTTCAATTTGCGAACGACGAGAGATCACTCCAGCGCTCTCTAGATCGTATTTCCGAACACACCCTTAGTTGCGTGATATTGGATCACAACCAACAAAATTACAAATAACTGTGCTACTATTAAAGAAAAAAAAACAAAACAGGTACTGCGTATTATGGTCTGCCCCTTTGTCGTTGAATTAACTGGCTGGCTGGCTGTGAACTTTGACCTCTCTGTAGGGCCAGCTGAACTGGATCACAGTGTCAAGGCATATCGTGGCTCATATTGCAGAAAATGTGACGTAGCACCAGGCAGCCGATAATAAAAGTATCTGGCGTGATGCCGTTCAAAGCTTTTCAAAGTGACCCGAAATAATGCGTGCTACCACAGGAGAGAGAATCGGAAATTGACAGCCATTAGGTGTTGCTGATGACGCAGCCAAAAAACAACGACAAACGCTAAAGCCGTTAGTAGTTCTGTCTGCAACGAGAGGGCAGTGATGTGATCCAATGAGAGGATTGTAGAAGCAACACCACCAAGTAGTACAAACTAAATTATTTAACTCCAGGGGAAGTCCACAGATCCACACAGTGGCCAGGTTTTGGCAGAGGTCTTTCCCACCGGTCCACGCTGACGTGTGGGAACGGAAGCAGGGCTGCCTGGGTCACGGACATCTCACCTCACCTCATCTCCAAACGGTCCGAGGTTCTCAACAAGTATACAGTTCACATTGTTCTTCATGTCACAGGCCTGTCACAATGAACTCTTTCTCCGCTAACCACACGAACCCTAGCGTCCCTATTCTGTCGTAACAGTCAAACATCCAGCAAAAACTGAGCTATACCGCCTCAGCTGTGGTAGCCAGGCACCGCCGCCTGCTTCTGGGAGAGACGCATTAGCTCCTCCCTGATGGCCTTGATGAGGGAGGCCGAGGAGTGGGTGGGCGGGGAGGTGTCCATGGGATCGGGGGGCGATGGATAGCCCAACCCGGGGGGTTCGAGGTGGGCAGGGGGTGCCGAGGGCTCCCTAAGACCGCCACTCCTGGGCATCTGGAAGATAGAAGGGGGCGAGTAGTCAGGGTAGCCCAGGAACTGAAGGCCCGCCAGGGGAGAGAGAGCGCGGGAGAGATGGCGAAGAGAAAGACGGGGGAAGAAAAAGGAAGGAAAAAACAGACATGATCGATAGAAGACAAAATCACTGAGCATAGAAAACATGAAAGATGAAATAGGCTTACAGACAAAATATACACAGGTATAAACATAAAGCATATGTATCAAATCAACCAATTGAATGATGCGCAGCCTGCGTAGCTAGCTAGTTCAGGCAGACTACTCAAAAGAGCGCGCCTACCTGATCAGCTGACTAGTCAGACATATGCACTCTTTACCTGATCAGCTGACTAGTCAGACATAATATGTCTGACTTATGAAGAGTGCACTCTTCATAAGCTCACGCCTATCTTGGCTATTAGCAGAGATATGGGATGGATGCCCGTAAATATCAGACACAAAGGTGAGATGTTGAGACTTTGGAATAGACTTGTTAATATGTCCGATGACAGACTAACCAAAAAGATTTTTAACTGGGACATTTCTAAATCTAATGGTTATGGGCCAATAAAGCAAAGTCTTTATTCTTTAAGAATAATTAATAATTTATTTATTTAAATAGACTATGCTGTAATATTCATGAAATACAGAACTATATGTTCCTTGGGTATAAGGAGAGTTTGGCTGTTGATTTATGGTACAAACCAAAACTAAGAACATATCGTCTTATTAAAAATAATTATGGCCCTGAACCTTATGTTACACAAAATATATCCAAAAGTCAGAGATCTTTTTGTGCACAGCTGCATTCTGGGACCTTACCATTAGCTTTAGAAACGGGTAGATTCATTGGTACTGATGAGGAGGACAGAGTGTGTCTAGTGTGTGATTTGAAAGAAATTGAAAATTAAATATATTTTTTGTTTTACTGCCCATTATATGAAGAATTAAGACATGTATTATTTTGTAAAATGACAACCATCTGTGCTAACCTTTTCTGGTTATATGAAAAACTGGAATTTTGTTTTAGGAAAGGTATTTTTGCTTTAGCAGACTTTTTATGCAAAATGTGGGGGAAAAAGGCAGAATTTTGTTTGTGTAAAAAACAAACCAACAACAACAAAAAAACAAACCTGTTTCTTGTACACAATGCAATATTGAAGCAATGATCTGTATGGTGTGTCATATAAGTCCATGTGGGCTGGGCGCATGACACAAAAATAAAGAATCTAACTATATATCACTCTTTACCTGATCAGCTGACTAGTCAGACATATGCACTCTCTACCTGATCAGCTGACTAGTCAGACATATGCACTCTTTACCTAATCAGCTGACTAGTCAGACATATGCACTCTTTGCCTGATCAGCTGACTAGTCAGACATATGCACTCTCTACCTGATCAGCTGACTAGTCAGACATATGCACTCTTTACCTGATCAGCTGACTAGTCAGACATATGCACTCTTTGCCTGATCAGCTGACTAGTCAGACATATGCCTGATCAGAGCAGCAATTTAAACTTCTCTGCCTATACTTGCTCATTCCTGGCCTCTCTTCTGCTTTGCTGTGCGTCACTGCTGCCTCCCTGCCTTGCTTGCTGCTAATCTGCTGCCCATTAAGTTCTGCCTCCCCAGCATACACCTGTAGGCTCTGTTTCTAGACCCCCCCCCCCCCCCCCCCCTGGGGTCTTAATTAATTCACTGCCGTTCTATTTGGTTTACAACTTAACTAAATTGCTCATCCTACAGGGAATGAATAAATATATGTTCTAAAATTCAATCTAAGGGTTGTGTGACTGGAATAAAATAAAGTTTTGAGTGTGGACAGCAGAAATACAGTGAGGATTGTTTGTAGACTCACTGCGTCTCTGTCAGTTGCAGTTCTGGAGTAGTCGTCATGGTAGTGGTCCCAGCCACCAGGGGGCGCTCTGCTGACCCCTGGTGGATAACCGTTGAGACGACCGGGCAAGCCCACCTGTGTTAGATGATGGATCTGGGCCCCTGGACACACAAACGAACGAACGAATGCACGCACACACAAACACACACACACACACACACACACACACACACACACACACACACACACACACACACACACACACAGAGTTGTCAGGGATCATCACATACATTTTGTATTTGATTTGATTTTGATTGTGCCTATAGACAATCTACATTAAGGTCACAACACTATTATTGCTGTTTAAAAAATATATATTTAAGTGAACATTGTTAAGTGTGTCTAGTGTCTGTGAGTTTTATAAATCTTTACGAATTAAACGTATTAATAGGAGCCTGTGACTACAGTATATACATTAGATCCACGAACACAGATGTGTGTGTGTGTGTGTGTGTGTGTGTGTGTGTGTGTGTGTGTGTGTGTGTGTGTGTGTGTGTGTGTGTGTGTGTGTGGTTCAGAGTCAGACCTGCTGCTGAATCTTCAGGGACATAACTCACTGGCGCCGCCTTGTGGTGGGTAGGGCTCAGACATGAGTTGTCAGTGGGATGACTGGCTGGCACCCTCTTTCAGTGAGTTGGTGTTCAGACAGTCTTCAGGGAACGTCACTATCACTGATGGGATTAGAGGGGGTTTAGTGTCTGGTAGGAGAAAGAGTATAGATGTCCAGAAAATACCCATATATACCCCCTGGGACAGACTTACTCCTCAACAGACCATGAGATTGACAACTGATCTATTCTACATCCAACCTGAGACCCACTGCCCCTCCCCATTAGGCCTACATATTGTGATCATAATTCATTAACCATTATACTTCCATTACCGGTTGACTAGTCCAGCTCATCATTTCCCCCTTTCTAAGTAAGGCACTTAAATAAAAAATACCAATGTTGTAGTGATATTTTTGTTATGTTAAAACAACACCATTGTTGTGTTCGATCTTCCAGTTCCAATTTAGTTTGCTCATTTCTTTGTGTCATCACTTCCAATTTCAGTTCTTTATCATGTATAGTATTAAATATCCATCCTGATAGATACAGTAGCTACAATTGGTAACCCAACAAAATGCATTTTCTAATCTGTCTACTGCTCCTGCTAACAGATGGAGAGACATCAGATAGCAATGATTTGATTAGGCCTACTATTAAATCAGAATGTTTTGTTATAGGCTATAATGTTAAAAAATAATACCATTGCCGCCTGTAAAACAAAATTTCAGAGCATCCACCCATATTTGATTGATTGAAATTTGTATTAACAGATTGCACAATGGGTACATTTCAAAGAAGGTGTGTGCAGTTGTGCATGCTGTGGAAATGTGATGTAGGACAGGCAGAGTGGATGTTCTCAACTGACACACTTTGTTGCAACTTTTTGAAAAGCGTGACTAAGTGCTTGGGACTGGATGTCTGCCTGGTAGTGGCTCAGGGGTAGAATTTGCCTTTCATTGTTTCCCCTATATGCACCATTTACATTGACCATTTAAGCTGTTTGTATGTAGTGTTGTGTTGTTAGTTTGTTTGTTTTAAGTTTTACTTAAAGTACCAAAAGTAGAAAGTAGCCTACTCATTGTGAAGAATGTCCCATTTCGCAAGTTCAAAATGTATAAAAGATATTTGAAAACAGCCGATCTACAAACTCACGTGTCGCATCACGAGACATTGTGAACTTCTATGTGCCATTTTCCAATAGCCCTACCCATACGCAATTATGCACACACACACAGAGGACGCCTCCCCACGTCTCCTACGGCCTGACGGCCTCTTCCTGCAGGAGGTTCTTTTCCAAAAGAATAAAAATAAATGGAAACATGCAATAAATTTAAAAACACGGCCCCGGCCCTCACGTATTAGAAGAACAATATCACAGTCAACAGTCAGCAGTCACAGTCGTGTAAATTATTCATGACAACATTGTATTAGAACAACTTGCCTCAAAGTTGTCAAATCTTTCCAACTTCTGCTGTAGCCATGTGGAGAATGTAGAGATTGGAGAAGCAAACACTTCCTGGTCTGTTGCATGGGTGTAATTTTCACAAATGACCACTACATGCTTCCCATTTCTTCTCCCTGGCTTTCAATGTTTGACCTAATTAACCTGTGTACTTTTTGTGTTGCTTTGATTTTGTAATGTAACCTGTGTACTTTTTGTGTTGCTTTGATTTTGTTTTACTATGTTACTTGTGTCATGTTTCCTGTACAGCACTTTGGTTGGCCTCCTGGTCTTTGAAAATGTGCTCTATAAATAAAATTTGATTTGATTTGATTTGATTATAGCTACTGCTACTATGACATTTCACCCATGGGATCAATTAAATTTTATTCGAGGACCTTTGCCCAGTGGTCTATATAATGAAAAGCTACCGGTAATCTAAAATAATCTGCCTAAATTTGACACAAGCGTTTGACAGTATATATAGACTTAAACGATACACACAGTGTAATTCTCAGTGAGTGACTTAAGTCAGAGAGTGTAAAATGGAGCCAAATGGACCAGGTTCCATTTGGTTCCACAGTAATGTACCACTAAAGATTTGTATACCTTCATAGTTTTCAGCTGCTTGTCCAGGGCTCGTGCCAGCTCCAGCATCATGGCACAGGGTACAGGCACCTTGGAACTCTCTGCCGTGCCACTGTGGCACGTAGTACTTGGAGTCGAAGTGACAGGCCAGAACCAGGCGCCGCTTGGCAGTGGGGTCCAGGGTGGCGATGAGGTTGGTGAAGGTCTTGGGACCATAGGGGGTCTCTGCTTCGAACCTGTCCCGTGAAACTTCCCAGCCCGCATCGAGAGAGCTATAAGGGTCCGATTGATGTGCTATAGGAGGCGCACAGACACACACACGCACACACGCACACACGCACACACACACACACACACACACACACACACACACACACACACACACACACACACACACACACACACACACAACACAATTAAACACGTTGGAATTAAACTCACACAAAAGGACAAATCCAGTGTAAAATCCTCAGTGTTATTATAACTCTGGTTTTCATTTAAGGATTTAAGTTTCAACTAAAGATTTAAGGATAATTTAAGGATTTTACTGTGTAGAAAACACCTGGTCTACCAGAGTCGTTAGTCATGAATCGGGTTACCATATTCTGAATGACCAAAAAGAGGACACATGTGCGCGTGCATGTGCACGTTGTGCGTGTGCATGTGTCGTGCGTGCACGGTTCTGTTTGAATTAAATTCAGATTGCAAAATAATCTATAAAAAAATGCTCCTAAATGTAATCAAATATGCTCTATATTAGTTATGTATTTATTTAAAGCAGTGGCTCTCAAAGGTGTGATCCAGGGACCCTCATGGTTCCTTGAGGGGGTTCCAAACGGACCCATTATAATAGGTCTGTAACTGAGAGTGTAACACATGGACCCAAATGGACCCTTACAGGTCTGTAACTCTGAGAGTGTACAAATGGAACCAAATGGACCGTTTTATAACTTTTAACTCTGATACTGTACAAATGGAATCAAATGGGACTCCAAATGGGTCCATTTGGTTTTACTCTCAGAGTTATGGGGGTCCTTGAAATCAAAAAGTTTGAGAACATGTATGCAATGGCTTATCTCTTATAAAAGAGAGACCAGCCTATTCTCCAAACCATATCTTATGCTTTGCTTGGTGTAGGCTACAAAATAATATTCTGTCAATTTAATTTGCAGGACTCACCGCGCACAGCTGCCTTGTCTGTGTTGTTGACATGGGCTTGCAAGACAGAACTTTTATTTGTGACAGTTCCTTTGCAGACAATACAATCTGCATCTCATTGGTCAGTCACAAAGCTAAGAAAACAGTAGCCTACTTTTTCTGCATGTCAATGATGAGATAGTTATTTTGCAATTCAAGCTTTGTTTCCTCACGTTGAGCAGACAACACAGTCTATCTGGAGCAGTAGCCTCGGAAACCCAGACGTTTTATTTAGTTCCAGGCTAGCGGAGCTGCACCGAGCCTTTCTCTGACCTGCTGTCGGGACCAGTGCTGTCAGCGTGCATGCAGTTATGAATAATACACATTCCGGCGTTCGGGCTGAAAGTCCGCCTCGTACAGTGTTCTTCCACTACGAACCATTGAACGTGCATTGTAATCATACACATTGGTCTGAATGGTCTGTGAGCGTACAGATAATTATGTGTAAAAGCCCGGACATTTGAAGGAATGTACAGGTGTACAGGTCTCTACTGCCACCTCGCTTAATATTTTATTCAATAAAACTCATTCCAAGCCTGCCGTTTGTTGATTTTCCATCAGCTCTCTTGACACAATTGAACCACCACCTGTTAAAGCCTGATTTAAACTTAGTTGCACATTGGCGTTTCATGCCCGTAAATAGCAGATATACAAGCTCATAACCTTCGTGAGGCTGAGGCCTTGTTGTGAATTACCGTAAGTATAACCGACCGATTAGTGGCATTAGTGGATAAACTATAGGCTACCTGCTAACTGCATTATTTGGTGTTGACTCCAGCTATACTCAGACCACCGTATAGCCCTGGGCCTGGTCAGGGCTAAGATCACCGCTGCACTTGAGCAATTTCGATGAATATTTGTATCTGATATGACCATGCATAATAATAACATGGAATGGACAGGTTTCAATTGCTAGCTTAACGTGCAAGCTATAGTTAGCTAGTTTGAATGTTAGCTAGCAAGCTAGCTATAGTTAGCTGGTTAGTTAGCAAACGTCTACAAACACTTGTTTAAACATAAACGGACAGTTTATCAGCAGTGATAAGATGATTTTTAAAGTTTACCTCTCCGTTCTGATTGGTTGTTTAACGTGCGCTCTGGACGCGACGGTTGAGTGACGTAGCGTCTGTTAACATTTTGAACTTCGAACACACGACGCCGATTGGATCGGCGCGCCGCCGCGACCTACGTCACGCTTCTGCGCACGTCGAATGCCCAAATTTGGACAAGCCGACACTACTCCTCAGCCAATCACAGTTCGAGTCCCCAGCGTGTAAAAGCGGTGCGCAGACGCTACGCGCATCAGATGCTTTGAAACCTTGATCGGACTCAGACGCATTTACTCTTTGCTCTTCATCACATCTCACACAAGCTACAACCAACCTACAACGAACCAACTCCTAACTCCATCGGAATTTGATTGATTTATTGATTGAAACCTTTGTTTATTTTCCAAAAGATTTTAACGTTTTCAGCCAGATTTCGAACACATCTCTCTCAGTTCTCTCGCCGGTTCTCTAGTCCCCCCCCCCCCCCCCCCCCCCCTCTCTCCTTGCTACAGCATGCCGCGGTACGCCATCATCCAGGTGATCAACGTGCTATCTTCCTTGGGAAGTGCAGGACGTTCCAGAAAGGGGACCAAGAGGATCAGCGTCCACGACCCTGAACTCCACCGTCACATCGACCAGGCAAGTAGTAGGTCCCACCGCCTCTAAGCTAGGCCGTGTTTAAAACCTCTCGACTAGTTGTGGCTTTTTTTATTTGAATGTAACAATGTAATGCCGGCGTCGTTCAACTCAACGGTCATGTTTGTCGTGGGAAAAAATACTATCTACATTCTACAACAACCGGTCCTGTAGCATAATGTGTCGTTGTTATCGTGTATGGGCAATCTGTTCCCTCGTCTCCGTCCATAGAGTTATAGTTTCTGAGGCTGGTTCTCTCATGAGCAAACCGTTAAGATGTGCTCCCAGTCCAGTCACCGGTCCACGGCGCTCGTCTAATGGAACTTCACTCTGTATTGCCTATGTGTTTTGCGCACCGTGTTACTTTCAACGTTAATGTCTACATAAGCGTTCAGATTTAAAACTTTCTGTTCATGTCTGAGAGGTCATTTTGACCGTTTTGTCGTTCTTTTTAGATTTTGAAGTTGATTATCTTTGCCCATGACGCTTTCAGAAGGTTCCCCTTCCATGACCATCATCCATTCCATCATCTCAGAAATTATTGACACCTGAAACATTTTCTAAATATGAATTAAGCACATGTATAAATAAATGTAACTTGCCTTTTAATTTGGAAAAACACTTTTCTTTTTTTAACTGAACAGTGGAGGGGCGTGGAGAGGAAGTCGATTGGCTCCATCAGCATGCCTGTCATCAGGAGACGTGCAGCCAGGAGAAGAAAGAGGTCCACCACCTATGTAGACACACTGCAGTGTGACACTGCAGAGCTGATTCTGGATAGGAAGGTGTGGACAAGGGCTGCGACCCTGGAGTACCTACAGGTGAGTTTTTTTTGTTGCTTGTCTGCACTGCATTGCATGTACACTAGTTACACACCTACTGTAAAGGGTCCATTTGCACTCCTGGTAGTTTTACTGTAGTTGATGATCAAGAGTCAATACAAATAATCGGATTAACAATGCAAATGTGTGACATTGAACATGTGAATGAAATAACATATGCACTGGGCATGTTATGACAAATAACTTAAATATACAAATGACTAACCTATCAATTTTAAATATCTTTACAGTTTAACCCTGAAGAAGAGAAGTTTTAATCTCTTATATATATTTGTTGTCTTTCTCAGAGGAATGGAGTGACCAAGTCTTTGAAGAAGAAACCCAAAGTAGCTGTTAAGCCAGCACAGCCACTTCCTCAAGTTGCTCCTTCTCCTGTTCCAGAACCTGCGCATGTTGATGATCCGCAGACATGGTTGATGGACATTGATGCAGGGGACTCAGACATGCCCGAGCTATGTTCTGAATATGTGAAAGACATCTATGCATACCTAATGGATCTAGAGGTACGTGGTGCCAGAGACACTTTTCTTTTTTATGTGGTACCTGGAATGCTCGACCCAAAACACACTCGCCCCATTTTCCTACGGACCGCTCTCCCCAGCGGTTCTTGTATTCGTTTTACTGAGGTTAAGGTTACGAATAAGTTTAGAGACGGCATAGTTTTACTGAGGTTACATTTTGGAATAATGTTGGGTTTAGCTATAGATTTACTGAGGTTAATGTTTAGGAATACCTGGTGGTGAGTTTGCCAGATTTGACCCTGGGTGAGCATGTTATGGTGTGAGTGTTGTATTCCATGATGTGACCTGGTGTCTTGCAGGAGTGTAATGACATATTTTGTTTGTACAGGTACGTCAGGCTGTGCGACCCGGGTACATGAAGGGCTATGACATAATGCCACACATGAGAGCTCGCCTAATCGACTGGCTGATCCAGGTGCATTCATTGTTGATTGAATGTTCATTCAGTGTTCTACAGGAGACACTGTATCTAACAGTTGCCATCTTGGATCGTTTTCTGCAGGTAATTTACACATTTGTTTGCATATTTTTATCTTCTCTTGTGTTTTGCCATTTGATTATTTTTAATTTGTTGTTGTGTATTTATTACAGGTTCAGCCGGTTTCACGAACGAAGCTGCAGCTTGTTGGTGTCACTGCCATGCTGCTCGCCTCAAAGTACGAGTCAACGAGAGGAGGCGCCCCAACGGTCCGGGACTTTGCCCGGCTCACAGACAACGCCTTCACACCCGCTCAGATTAGACGGATGGAGCAGGTGATGCTGAGGGCCCTCAACTTTGAGCTGGGGAGACCACTGCCGCCGCACTTCCTAAGGAGAGCTTCCAAGGCTGCAAACGTGAGTTTCTGTTCACAAACTTCACAGTCATAGTATCAATGCCGCAATGTAGGGAAATCTGTAACAAGTGCTGGTCATAATACATTATAAGCTCTGCAGAACAGCAGATTTGTAAGTCTTTACTGCATTATCACCAGCACTTGGAACATTTTTAGAACTTCTAGAAGTTGTCCTGCATGACTGACATTTATAACTAGTGTTATGAAGCCTTATAAGTGGATTATAAATGACCTCACCGGTCGATCAGGCTTCAGAAATTGCGTTTTCCGCTTTAAAAAAAACCAATTCTAATCTGGATATGACTGATGTTTTTATATTTGGCATTTCATATACAAGCAGCCTTTTAAATAGTGTTTGTCTGTTACTCTGTTCTAGACTACTATGAAGATCCACGCACTGGCCAAGTATCTGATGGAGTTGACACTCCTCGATTACGAGATGGTTCACTACCGGCCCTCTGAGATCTCGGCTGCTTCCCTCTGCCTCTCCCAGACGCTGCTGGATGGCCTGCCATGGGTGAGTTGAACAGAACTGATGTCGGGACGTGGATGTGTGCTTATAATAGTAGGCTACAGATGTCTAGAATGACGGTTTGTCTTAGTTCTAATTTGTTTTTGCTTAATGTGTTGCAGACTCGTACAGAAAAGTACTACACCACATACGACGAGGCTCACCTAAAGCCGATCATGCAGCAGATGGTCAAAAATGTGCTTGTCGCCAACGGGGGGAAAACGGCGTTCAGGGTGAGTTGGTTAAAAGTATTTGGAATTTAGTGGAGAACGATGGGGATGATTAAATACTGTAGATCAAGGGAGACTGCCAAATCTTTGTGGGATACTTTCAATATTTAAAAACAAAAAAACTTCAACCATAGCCTTCCTATTTTGAAGGGGACAAAGCTGAGCTACAAGCTCACAAGGCCTCCCACTGCGAGGCGTTGGTAGCTTGTGGATCGGCTTTTTTCTGCAAAGGTTTCGTGTAGAGGGGGAAAAAGTGCAGATAAAGTTCAGAGCCAACGCAAAGTTTTCTATTGAGGGTATACGTGGTCAAATCCACAAGTTAATGTGAAGGTGAAGAAAATCAAGCATTTACAACACTGATGGTGTTGTCAAACAAGTTTGTAATCTATGAAAGTTTAATCTGCAACTGAACAATGTTGGAAGACCCCTGCTGTAGATGTATACTAATGCAAATGTACCCTCTCCACCTAGGCTGTCAGGAGCAAGCAGATGGAGATCGCCCTCCTCCCCGAGTTGCAGTCAACACATTTAGTCCAAACATTCTTCGGACTAAATGGGTTGTCATGGTTGTCATGTCAAGGATCCCCGGAATGATCTGTATTTGGCCGTGGACCCCCAGAAGCAAAGAAGAGTTAAAAACATTTGCTGTGAAAGAATATATATTCAAAGATTTGTGCCATTATATTACATTTCTTTAATCCATTTAAATGTTTTATTTCAATTTTGTAAATTTAGATTTGGTAAATTCCTGTGTAAATATGTGAATCATTGTTTTATATTTCCATTCAAATTGTGTGTTTGTTATAAATTCCTGTGTAAATATGTAAATAATCATTGTTTTATATTCTCATTAAAATTCTGTGTTATTATATTTGCAGCCTTTTAATGTTTGATCAGGGGTTTCAGCAGTTCTTGCACTTCTCTTTAAATATGGCTTAGTGTCTGAAGTATAAGTAATCTAAACCTTAGACTTGTGTGTGTCTGAGAGTAAAGGGCAAATAATACAAATATTTAAAGGCATTTTGCTCAGAGGTTAAAGTATTTGAAATGGGGTTGACAACCAGAGATAATTGCCAGGTGCTCAGACAATGTAAGCAGCAAACGAGCAAAGGTCTCATTACGGAAATATGATTTTCCTGAGTGACATAAGTAAGGTAAGCGACACATTGTGAGCTTGTGATATTAATCTTAATGATGCGTAACCTGTCAACTGTAGTACAATATTTTCCTCTGAGGTGTGGAGCAGGAATATAAATTAATCCAGTCATCTCTGGCAGGTGTTTGTAAACTAATTTATCAGTCCGAGCATGTAGTAGACCTCTCCAGCTCTAGTAAAAGGAAAGGGCATTTTCAGGCTGATACCAAGTTTATCCAATCAGCAGAACTATTTTACAGGACAAAAGATGGCACTATTCCATATTTAGATTCTGTTTTAGAAGAGCAGAGGTTCTCAAAGTGGAATCTGGGTTCCTGAGGATGTAACTCTTGAGTGTACAAATGGAACCAAAAGTAATATGTTTGAGAACCACTTTCTGATAATCTTGGAAAATGCCAAATGTACATTTAGGCAAATCCTGCTCTCAGCCATTAGATGGCGCCAACACTACTAAACTTTTTTTTTAGGAATAGTTGCTGACATGCAGTGATAATGCCCTTTCAAATTTTAATATCTTATAGAGGTTTTGATTGTGGTATTGATAGCCAGGCTGACTGTACCAACACCAGTAACATAAAACCTCTACTGTATTATCTAAAAAAAATATGTCCAAAACTGTTTTTGGGATTCAAATTCTAAAATAGCAAAAGCAACAGATGGACAAGCTCAAAATGTGTCACTTTGCGCTGCGTTTTGAGCTTGTAGATCTACTAAGTTTGATGGTTTTGTATCACACTGTAGTAATGTAGGCTAGTGTCTAATTTACAAAAGAAAA
Source organism: Protomyctophum bolini (assembly GCF_963924005.1). Taxonomy (NCBI): domain Eukaryota; kingdom Metazoa; phylum Chordata; class Actinopteri; order Myctophiformes; family Myctophidae; genus Protomyctophum; species Protomyctophum bolini. The sequence continues at coordinate 9,183,716 of NC_137865.1, forward strand.
ATATAACTTACATTAGATAAGATTCTAAGTTTCTGCACGACAGCAACGATCAAGTGGTTGTGCGCTGGTGTCGTGCAGGCATGGACCAAAAATAGCCGATCTACAAGACTACAACTCTTTAGGCAATAGTCAGTAGCAGTAGGAGTTTCTTTCTTATTGTTTTTACTTCACTGACAAACATTAATTTGGTGCTTGTGTAAGGAAAACAAAACATTTCAGAATCACCTAATACCTCTTTGGAGTCACTGCACAAAAAAACTGTACAAATCCTCCATTAAAAAGTCAATAGGTTTCTCTTTTATTTCATTTTAAATACCACTTCAGACCCCAAAGCATCACAATATGAGCAGGGCTTCATGTCAATTAGAGGTAACCTAAAAAGATTTTAAAACAGACACATTTAAGGAGAACATTAAAAAAAAAACATGAGGCAAGGTCATTTCGGAGAAATTTGAAAAGCACATAAAGTTTAGTGGAAGAAGTAGTAAACCATTCGCAGCTGTGTCCACCCAGACATTTTTTCCTACTGTATGTTTTGAATTGTTTATGCGGGAAACGCCAGCAGTGTGATGATGAGGCTACTGACTGTACTAAGGGTCTATTTTCTATTTTCTGCTGTGCGTTCACGTCTGCTAATGTAAATATCTAAATATTTTCAATTCTGGAGGTTTGGACAAGCATTCTGAAAGAATGTCGGAGAATTTTCAGCCAGGGGGAAAAAAGGCTTTGGTGGATACACGACCATACTGTCAACAATACAGTACATTGTTGTATTACTTTCTGCCTCACTGAGCTGAACACTGCTGTAAATACCTTTTGAATACTGCGCTGAACACATTCAATATGTTTCAATGTGCAAGAGACCACCTCGACCATGACATGTTCTTCATGAAAAGGTACAGAGAAATTATTTTCCTCACCCACCGCTGCCACCAATGTAGCCTCGGCCGGGAGGCGAACCCGGGTTCCCCATTCCAATGGCACGTACGTTAACCAGTCGACTAAAGAGTCATGACACGATAGCCAAGTAGCAACGCAGCACCGTATAGACTACAGTAGCAAACAACAGCTCATCTATGCCATTGGTTCTCAGCCTGTGGGTCGAGACCCTAGGGGTCCCCACGTGATTTTGGTCCCCAGATGACAGTGAAGTGTCAATTTATGGACTTTTAAGACATTTTTGATTAAAAAAAAGGAAAAAAACGAAGAAAGAGAAGAAAAAAAGACCATTAAGGTCCTTGCAGACAGGACGCGTTTTTCAGAAAACCAACTGGCAGAAAAACGCTGCTAAGAATCCGAAAAACGCAGCAGTGTGCAGGGACCTTTACTGCATCAAAGGTAATCAATAAACTATAGTATAAACACTGGTCAAATATTGGCCAAATTGTCAAATTATATAAGAAAGACGCAAACATTGTGAAAATAGCCGATCTACAAGCTCACAATGCACAACAAGGCACTGTGATTGTAGATCTGCTATTTCACGTTAAACTAAATGTTATGCCTCAACTCCTACAATTTCAAGTGCTGATCAGTGTGTGTGTGTGGGGGGGGGGGGACCACTGATCTATGGGACCCATGAAACCAAAACATGTTGGTGATGTGACCAGTAAGAACCTCATTATGAAAGACCTGAGCTAACACCAAGGAGCGTGCATACTGCCAGTGCATCGAATAGGCTCTATGCAAATACGCCATTTTGAAAATACTGTTTAAGGCTCTGTTCCATTTTGTGTACAGTGGTTCTCAAACGTTTTAATTTCAAGGACCCCCATAACTCTGAGAGTGTACATTAAATGGTACACACTCAGAGTTACACACCTGTAGGGGGGCATTTGAAACCCACTGAAGAGCACTTTGAAACCCACTGGTGTTTCATGCACAATAGCAGCACCCAGCTCACTCTGTTTGGGTGCTTCCAGACAGTGGAGTCACGAAGATGCCAAAAGCCACGAGTGTAAAAACCTGGAAGAGACGCCTGCCACTCGCGGCTTTTGGCATCTTCGTGACTCCACTGTCTGGATGCAGTGTTTGAGAGAGCCTTAATTATTATAATCGGTAACACCTGTGAAGGAAGTGGGAAGAGGTCCGGAAGTGGCGTATGTGCATATAGCCTATTGCAACCAAATACCGGGTACAGTACAGTGCAGTACACACCATGTCAAGTATAATATCGATTTCACTTCCGCAGCCAAACTTCTTTGTGTTTCCATAACCAATAATACATTTTAACGCAAGTCACGTTACAAGTTACATACGTGTTGTTTCAAGGCCACTGGTTCACTGTGTGTCCGGCAAGACTTCTGGTATCAACTGTCCATCAATAAACAATTAAGTACCAGACCGTTGGATCTTAAGTGTCAAGAGTGTCAACCAAAAACACATAAAGCCAAAGGGGCAGAGATATCAACTCAATCTGAACTTGGGTGTGTTCGAAAATAAGCTCTGAGAATCTGGTCCGATTTTAGAGTGCTCTGGTCAGAGGAAAGGTGAAAATGATTAATTTAATTCCGTATCTAAACATGTTTATTAGCTGTTTAGTTACATAAAATAAATGCATGTTGGATACTATTATATTTTTTCAGTGTACTGAAGATATGAAAGCGTCAGGGAGTGACACGCAACAAAGTTCCGTCGGGCTTGGGACTCTAAACTACAGAGCCTACAGTATAAGGCAGGCAGCAGGCAGCCCAAATGCATGTTGAATATTGTCTAGATTAGAATACCAAAACAAGTTGCAACCATCACACTTTGCAATCACTTCCTCCTCCAATTTTCAGAATGATGCACGGGGCAACCCTGCTTTTCGGTCCGACTGGTCGGTAACACACCGAATGCTTTCAATTTGCGAACGACGAGAGATCACTCCAGCGCTCTCTATATCGTATTTCCGAACACACCCTTAGTTGCGTGATATTGGATCACAACCAACAAAATTACAAATAACTGTGCTACTATTAAAGAAAAAAAAAAAAAACAGGTACTGCGTATTATGGTCTGCCCCTTTGTCGTTGAATTAACTGGCTGGCTGGCTGTGAACTTTGACCTCTCTGTAGGGCCAGCTGAACTGGATCACAGTGTCAAGGCATATCGTGGCTCATATTGCAGAAAATGTGACGTAGCACCAGGCAGCCGATAATAAAAGTATCTGGCGTGATGCCGTTCAAAGCTTTTCAAAGTGACCCGAAATAATGCGTGCTACCACAGGAGAGAGAATCGGAAATTGACAGCCATTAGGTGTTGCTGATGACGCAGCCAAAAAACAACGACAAACGCTAAAGCCGTTAGTAGTTCTGTCTGCAACGAGAGGGCAGTGATGTGATCCAATGAGAGGATTGTAGAAGCAACACCACCAAGTTGTACAAACTAAATTATTTAACTCCAGGGGAAGTCCACAGATCCACACGGTGGCCAGGTTTTGGCAGAGGTCTTTCCCACCGGTCCACGCTGACGTGTGGGAACGGAAGCAGGGCTGCCTGGGTCACGGACATCTCACCTCACCTCATCTCCAAACGGTCCGAGGTTCTCAACAAGTATACAGTTCACATTGTTCTTCATGTCACAGGCCTGTCACAATGAACTCTTGTAGATCTTCTATTTTCGATATTTGACGTACAACAACGTGTATAGGGGTCTAAAATTCCATGAGGCTATGTCCGAACACAGAAAGTGTCTTTTCCGGTCGCAGCCCAGTCGAGAAGTCCTACTAATCGCCATGGGGGGCCGTTCGCTTAGCACTCAAAAATCGGTTCCGGCACCAGGTCTAGTCCGTTATCTCCAAATATCGTCCAACTTCCGTTTCAGTCTTAAGATTATTTTTCATTGTACACAAATCGAGAGACTTCCATGGGAAGTATCACTGCTAAAGCTCTAGAGATGATGAAGCAGGCGGGTAGGCGCAGTGGCATGACTGGAGGGAGGAGGGGGGCGGGCAGGGGGGGAAACTGAGCTATACCGCCTCAGCTGTGGTAGCCAGGCACCGCCGCCTGCTTCTGGGAGAGACGCATTAGCTCCTCCCTGATGGCCTTGATGAGGGAGGCCGAGGAGTGGGTGGGCGGGGAGGTGTCCATGGGATCGGGGGGCGATGGATAGCCCAACCCGGGGGGTTCGAGGTGGGCAGGGGGTGCCGAGGGCTCCCTAAGACCGCCACTCCTGGGCATCTGGAAGATAGAAGGGGGCGAGTAGTCAGGGTAGCCCAGGAACTGAAGGCCCGCCAGGGGAGAGAGAGCGCGGGAGAGATGGCGAAGAGAAAGACGGGGGAAGAAAAAGGAAGGAAAAAACAGACATGATCGATAGAAGACAAAATCACTGAGCATAGAAAACATGAAAGATGAAATAGGCTTACAGACAAAATATACACAGGTATAAACATAAAGCATATGTATCAAATCAACCAATTGAATGATGCGCAGCCTGCGTAGCTAGCTAGTTCAGGCAGACTACTCAAAAGAGCGCGCCTACCTGATCAGCTGACTAGTCAGACATATGCACTCTTTACCTGATCAGCTGACTAGTCAGACATAATATGTCTGACTTATGAAGAGTGCACTCTTCATAAGCTCACGCCTATCTTGGCTATTAGCAGAGATATGGGATGGATGCCCGTAAATATCAGACACAAAGGTGAGATGTTGAGACTTTGGAATAGACTTGTTAATATGTCCGATGACAGACTAACCAAAAAGATTTTTAACTGGGACATTTCTAAATCTAATGGTTATGGGCCAATAAAGCAAAGTCTTTATTCTTTAAGAATAATTAATAATTTATTTATTTAAATAGACTATGCTGTAATATTCATGAAATACAGAACTATATGTTCCTTGGGTATAAGGAGAGTTTGGCTGTTGATTTATGGTACAAACCAAAACTAAGAACATATCGTCTTATTAAAAATAATTATGGCCCTGAACCTTATGTTACACAAAATATATCCAAAAGTCAGAGATCTTTTTGTGCACAGCTGCATTCTGGGACCTTACCATTAGCTTTAGAAACGGGTAGATTCATTGGTACTGATGAGGAGGACAGAGTGTGTCTAGTGTGTGATTTGAAAGAAATTGAAAATTAAATATTTTTTTTGTTTTACTGCCCATTATATGAAGAATTAAGACATGTATTATTTTGTAAAATGACAACCATCTGTGCTAACCTTTTCTGGTTATATGAAAAACTGGAATTTTGTTTTAGGAAAGGTATTTTTGCTTTAGCAGACTTTTTATGCAAAACGTGGGGGAAAAAGGCAGAATTTTGTTTGTGTAAAAAACAAACCAACAACAACAAAAAAACAAACCTGTTTCTTGTACACAATGCAATATTGAAGCAATGATCTGTATGGTGTGTCATATAAGTCCATGTGGGCTGGGCGCCTTGGGTGCATGACACAAAAATAAAGAATCTAACTATATATCACTCTTTACCTGATCAGCTGACTAGTCAGACATATGCACTCTCTACCTGATCAGCTGACTAGTCAGACATATGCACTCTTTACCTAATCAGCTGACTAGTCAGACATATGCACTCTTTGCCTGATCAGCTGACTAGTCAGACATATGCACTCTCTACCTGATCAGCTGACTAGTCAGACATATGCACTCTTTACCTGATCAGCTGACTAGTCAGACATATGCACTCTTTGCCTGATCAGCTGACTAGTCAGACATATGCCTGATCAGAGCGGCAATTTAAACTTCTCTGCCTATACTTGCTCATTCCTGGCCTCTCTTCTGCTTTGCTGTGCGTCACTGCTGCCTCCCTGCCTTGCTTGCTGCTAATCTGCTGCCCATTAAGTTCTGCCTCCCCAGCATACACCTGTAGGCTCTGTTTCTAGACCCCCCCCCCCCCCTGGGGTCTTAATTAATTCACTGCCGTTCTATTTGGTTTACAACTTAACTAAATTGCTCATCCTACAGGGAATGAATAAATATATGTTCTAAAATTCAATCTAAGGGTTGTGTGACTGGAATAAAATAAAGTTTTGAGTGTGGACAGCAGAAATACAGTGAGGATTGTTTGTAGACTCACTGCGTCTCTGTCAGTTGCAGTTCTGGAGTAGTCGTCATGGTAGTGGTCCCAGCCACCAGGGGGCGCTCTGCTGACCCCTGGTGGATAACCGTTGAGACGACCGGGCAAGCCCACCTGTGTTAGATGATGGATCTGGGCCCCTGGACACACAAACGAACGAACGAATGCACGCACACACAAACACACACACACACACACACACACACACACACACACACACACACACACACACACAGAGTTGTCAGGGATCATCACATACATTTTGTATTTGATTTGATTTTGATTGTGCCTATAGACAATCTACATTAAGGTCACAACACTATTATTGCTGTTTAAAAAATATATATTTAAGTGAACATTGTTAAGTGTGTCTAGTGTCTGTGAGTTTTATAAATCTTTACGAATTAAACGTATTAATAGGAGCCTGTGACTACAGTATATACATTAGATCCACGAACACAGATGTGTGTGTGTGTGTGTGTGTGTGTGTGTGTGTGTGTGTGTGTGGTTCAGAGTCAGACCTGCTGCTGAATCTTCAGGGACATAACTCACTGGCGCCGCCTTGTGGTGGGTAGGGCTCAGACATGAGTTGTCAGTGGGATGACTGGCTGGCACCCTCTTTCGGTGAGTTGGTGTTCAGACAGTCTTCAGGGAACATCACTATCACTGATGGGATTAGAGGGGGTTTAGTGTCTGGTAGGAGAAAGAGTATAGATGTCCAGAAAATACCCATATATACCCCCTGGGACAGACTTACTCCTCAACAGACCATGAGATTGACAACTGATCTATTCTACATCCAACCTGAGACCCACTGCCCCTCCCCATTAGGCCTACATATTGTGATCATAATTCATTAACCATTATACTTCCATTACCGGTTGACTAGTCCAGCTCATCATTTCCCCCTTTCTAAGTAAGGTCACTTAAATAAAAAATACCAATGTTGTAGTGATATTTTTGTTATGTTAAAACAACACCATTGTTGTGTTCGATCTTCCAGTTCCAATTTAGTTTGCTCATTTCTTTGTGTCATCACTTCCAATTTCAGTTCTTTATCATGTATAGTATTAAATATCCATCCTGATAGATACAGTAGCTACAATTGGTAACCCAACAAAATGCATTTTCTAATCTGTCTACTGCTCCTGCTAACAGATGGAGAGACATCAGATAGCAATGATTTGATTAGGCCTACTATTAAATCAGAATGTTTTGTTATAGGCTATAATGTTAAAAAATAATACCATTGCCGCCTGTAAAACAAAATTTCAGAGCATCCACCCATATTTGATTGATTGAAATTTGTATTAACAGATTGCACAATGGGTACATTTCAAAGAAGGTGTGTGCAGTTGTGCATGCTGTGGAAATGTGATGTAGGACAGGCAGAGTGGATGTTCTCAACTGACACACTTTGTTGCAACTTTTTGAAAAGCGTGACTAAGTGCTTGGGACTGGATGTCTGCCTGGTAGTGGCTCAGGGGTAGAATTTGCCTTTCATTGTTTCCCCTATATGCACCATTTACATTGACCATTTAAGCTGTTTGTATGTAGTGTTGTGTTGTTAGTTTGTTTGTTTTAAGTTTTACTTAAAGTACCAAAAGTAGAAAGTAGCCTACTCATTGTGAAGAATGTCCCATTTCGCAAGTTCAAAATGTATAAAAGATATTTGAAAACAGCCGATCTACAAACTCACGTGTCGCATCACGAGACATTGTGAACTTCTATGTGCCATTTTCCAATAGCCCTACCCATACGCAATTATGCACACACACACAGAGGACGCCTCCCCACGTCTCCTACGGCCTGACGGCCTCTTCCTGCAGGAGGTTCTTTTCCAAAAGAATAAAAATAAATGGAAACATGCAATAAATTTAAAAACACGGCCCCGGCCCTCACGTATTAGAAGAACAATATCACAGTCAACAGTCAGCAGTCACAGTCGTGTAAATTATTCATGACAACATTGTATTAGAACAACTTGCCTCAAAGTTGTCAAATCTTTCCAACTTCTGCTGTAGCCATGTGGAGAATGTAGAGATTGGAGAAGCAAACACTTCCTGGTCTGTTGCATGGGTGTAATTTTCACAAATGACCACTACATGCTTCCCATTTCTTCTCCCTGGCTTTCAATGTTTGACCTAATTAACCTGTGTACTTTTTGTGTTGCTTTGATTTTGTAATGTAACCTGTGTACTTTTTGTGTTGCTTTGATTTTGTTTTACTATGTTACTTGTGTCATGTTTCCTGTACAGCACTTTGGTTGGCCTCCTGGTCTTTGAAAATGTGCTCTATAAATAAAATTTGATTTGATTTGATTTGATTATAGCTACTGCTACTATGACATTTCACCCATGGGATCAATTACATTTTATTCGAGGACCTTTGCCCAGTGGTCTATATAATGAAAAGCTACCGGTAATCTAAAATAATCTGCCTAAATTTGACACAAGCGTTTGACAGTATATATAGACTTAAACGATACACACAGTGTAATTCTCAGTGAGTGACTTAAGTCAGAGAGTGTAAAATGGAGCCAAATGGACCAGGTTCCATTTGGTTCCACAGTAATGTACCACTAAAGATTTGTATACCTTCATAGTTTTCAGCTGCTTGTCCAGGGCTCGTGCCAGCTCCAGCATCATGGCACAGGGTACAGGCACCTTGGAACTCTCTGCCGTGCCACTGTGGCACGTAGTACTTGGAGTCGAAGTGACAGGCCAGAACCAGGCGCCACTTGGCAGTGGGGTCCAGGGTGGCGATGAGGTTGGTGAAGGTCTTGGGACCATAGGGGGTCTCTGCTTCGAACCTGTCCCGTGAAACTTCCCAGCCCGCATCGAGAGAGCTATAAGGGTCCGATTGATGTGCTATAGGAGGCGCACAGACACACACACGCACACACGCACACACACACACACACACACACACACACACACACACACACACACACACACACACACACAACACAATTAAACACGTTGGAATTAAACTCACACAAAAGGACAAATCCAGTGTAAAATCCTCAGTGTTATTATAACTCTGGTTTTCATTTAAGGATTTAAGTTTCAACTAAAGATTTAAGGATAATTTAAGGATTTTACTGTGTAGAAAACACCTGGTCTACCAGAGTCGTTAGTCATGAATCGGGTTACCATATTCTGAATGACCAAAAAGAGGACACATGTGCGCGTGCATGTGCACGTTGTGCGTGTGCATGTGTCGTGCGTGCACGGTTCTGTTTGAATTAAATTCAGATTGCAAAATAATCTATAAAAAAATGCTCCTAAATGTAATCAAATATGCTCTATATTAGTTATGTATTTATTTAAAGCAGTGGCTCTCAAAGGTGTGATCCAGGGACCCTCATGGTTCCTTGAGGGGGTTCCAAACGGACCCATTATAATAGGTCTGTAACTGAGAGTGTACAAATGGAACCAAATGGACCGTTTTATAACTTTTAACTCTGATACTGTACAAATGGAATCAAATGGGACTCCAAATGGGTCCATTTGGTTTTACTCTCAGAGTTATGGGGGTCCTTGAAATCAAAAAGTTTGAGAACATGTATGCAATGGCTTATCTCTTATAAAAGAGAGACCAGCCTATTCTCCAAACCATATTGATTGATTGATTGAAATCTTTATTAACAGTTTGCAGAATTACAGTACATTTCAAGCACAAACTCAATACAAAGACTGTTAACTGTGAGTGGACGACCCAATTAAGCCTTACACTTGTTTACAACAGGGTCCACATTGTTCAATTCATCAAAACATTTAGAGACAAACAAATAGACACTTCTATGTAGTTAAAGAACAGAACAGGAATTCATCATATAGGAAGCGAAAAGGGAAAAAAAGTATATATACAGTGAGGGGAACAGGGGGATAAAAGAAAAGAAAACAAAAGACAGAGTGTAGGGCGCCTGCACACAACACCATGCGTTGATGCCATGTGTGCATATGTGCAGGCACCCAACATCACGTCCATACAAAAACATAGTACAATCCATAGTACAAAGACAGAGTGTAGGGCGCCTGCACACAACACCATGCGTTGATGCCATGTGTGCATATGTGCAGGCACCCAACACCACGTCCATACAAAAACATAGTACAATCCAGATACAAATTCAGCTTTTACAGAGGCCAGTTTCGAATTGCAGCCATCCGTAGGTGCCCTTTGAGAGCAGTTTTGAAGGAGCCAAGGGATTCACATGTCTTAATGACTGTTGGTAGGGCGTTCCACATTTTGGTCGCATAGGAGCGAAAAGAATTTAGTCCCTTGTTTGTGCCGAATCTGGGTTGTACATGGTTTGTTGCACTCCCTCTGGTGTTGTGGGTGTGGACTTCGTTTACATTAAGGAAGTATTTAGACAGGTACATGGGTATCTTGGTGGTGTATCTAATCTTGTGGACCAGACCCATTGCAAGATGCTGTACTCTGTCGTCGACCCTAAGCCATCCCAGCCTGTCAAAGTGGGCAGGGGTGAGGTGGGTTCGGGGGGTGAGGCCAAGTAGGAGCCTGACCAGTTTGTTTTGGGAGGTCTGGAGCCTTGTTTTAAGGGCCTTTGAGGTGCTGTGGTACCAGGAGGTGGATGCATAGTCAAAGAAACCTTGTACAAGGGCTCCTGTTAAGGTCTTCAAGGTGTTTTTGTCGACCAGTGAGGAGATCCTGTAGAGGAATCTTGTTCTTTGATTGACTTTTTTGATTACGTTGGTGGCCATCTTATCACCGGAAAGATTGGCCTCCAGGATGGAACCTAGGTAGGTAATTTGATCCTTCCGTGTGATAATATCATCACCAACTCTAACCAAGAAGCCATCTGCCTTTTTGAGATTACTATTTGATCCGAAGAGAATGGATTCAGTTTTTCCCAGGTGTAAGGATAGTTTGTTATCAGCGAGCCAGGTGCAGATTCTACCGAGTTCGGAGCTGAGGGTCTTTTCAACCTGCAGTTTGTTCCTGTCCGAGACCAGCAGTGCTGAGTCGTCTGCGAACAGGAACAAGTTGCAGTCACAAGCTGAAGTCATGTCGTTTACATATATTAGGAACAGTAAAGGCCCTAGTATGCTTCCTTGTGGGACGCCACAGCTCACTGGGAGGGGGGGGGACAGTGTTCCGTTCACTTCCACCATCTGTTCTCTCCCCTCCAGGTAGGATTGCATCCAGCTCACTGATGTGCTATCAAAACCAATAGCTTTAAGCTTGTTAACCAGTATGGAGTGGTTCACGGTGTCAAAAGCCTTTTGGAGGTCCAGCATGACCATGCCGCAGTATTTTCCAGCATCCACCTCGTGTTTGATGTGGTCGCTCAAATAGAGAAGGCATGTGTCAGTGGAGTGGGATGTTCTGAAACCAGATTGGAACTCGTACAACAATTTATTAGTGGCAAGATACTTTTCAACCTGTTCATAGACTATTTTTTCCATCACTTTCGAGATGGAGCTTAGAATAGAAATAGGGCGGTAGTTGCCGGGTTCTAATTTGCTCCCTTTTTTGTACAGGGGGGTTACTTTGGCCAGTTTAAAATCTCTGGGGACCTGTCCTTGTTTGATGGAGAGGTTAACTATGTGGGTGATGACTGGAGCTATGGAAATGGCTGAGTCTCTGAGAAATTTGGAGGGAATATTGTCATGGCCAGTGGCCTTGTGGGGTTGGAGGGCACTCAGTTTCTTAAGTACCTCCTCAGTTGTTACCATTGTCATTTTAAAATCATCTTTACAAACACCTAGGTTTTTGTAGAAGCCTTTGATGTGCTCTACACCAAAACGCCCAGAGTGGGAGGGCAGTTTGTTAACCAGCATTGTTGCAATGTTTTGCAATGCTTTGCTTGGTGTAGGCTACAAAATAATATTCTGTCAATTTAATTTGCAGGACTCACCGCGCACAGCTGCCTTGTCTGTGTTGTTGACATGGGCTTGCAAGACAGAACTTTTATTTGTGACAGTTCCTTTGCAGACAATACAATCTGCATCTCATTGGTCAGTCACAAAGCTAAGAAAACAGTAGCCTACTTTTTCTGCATGTCAATGATGAGATAGTTATTTTGCAATTCAAGCTTTGTTTCCTCACGTTGAGCAGACAACACAGTCTATCTGGAGCAGTAGCCTCGGAAACCCAGACGTTTTATTTAGTTCCAGGCTAGCGGAGCTGCACCGAGCCTTTCTCTGACCTGCTGTCGGGACCAGTGCTGTCAGCGTGCATGCAGTTATGAATAATACACATTCCGGCGTTCGGGCTGAAAGTCCGCCTCGTACAGTGTTCTTCCACTACGAACCATTGAACGTGCATTGTAATCATACACATTGGTCTGAATGGTCTGTGAGCGTACAGATAATTATGTGTAAAAGCCCGGACATTTGAAGGAATGTACAGGTGTACAGGTCTCTACTGCCACCTCGCTTAATATTTTATTCAATAAAACTCATTCCAAGCCTGCCGTTTGTTGATATTTTCCATCAGCTCTCTTGACACAATTGAACCACCACCTGTTAAAGCCTGATTTAAACTTAGTTGCACATTGGCGTTTCATGCCCGTAAATAGCAGATATACAAGCTCATAACCTTCGTGAGGCTGAGGCCTTGTTGTGAATTAAGTATAACCGACCGATTAGTGGCATTAGTGGATAAACTATAGGCTACCTGCTAACTGCATTATTTGGTGTTGACTCCAGCTATACTCAGACCACCGTATAGCCCTGGGCCTGGTCAGGGCTAAGATCACCGCTGCACTTGAGCAATTTCGATGAATATTTGTATCTGATATGACCATGCATAATAATAACATGGAATGGACAGGTTTCAATTGCTAGCTTAACGTGCAAGCTATAGTTAGCTAGCTTGAATGTTAGCTAGCAAGCTAGCTATAGTTAGCTGGTTAGTTAGCAAACGTCTACAAACACTTGTTTAAACATAAACGGACAGTTTATCAGCAGTGATAAGATGATTTTTGAAGTTTACCTCTCCGTTCTGATTGGTTGTTTAACGTGCGCTCTGTACGCGACGGTTGAGTGACGTAGCGTCTGTTAACAATTTTGAACTTCGAACACACGACGCCGATTGGATCGGCGCGCCGCCGCGACCTACGTCACGCTTCTGCGCACGTCGAATGCCCAAATTTGGACAAGCCGACACTACTCCTCAGCCAATCACAGTTCGAGTCCCCAGCGTGTAAAAGCGTTGCGCAGACGCTACGCGCATCAGATGCTTTGAAACCTTGATCGGACTCAGACGCATTTACTCTTTGCTCTTCATCACATCTCACACAAGCTACAACCAACCTACAACGAACCAACTCCTAACTCCATCGGAATTTGATTGATTTATTGATTGAAACCTTTGTTTATTTTCCAAAAGATTTTAACGTTTTCAGCCAGATTTCGAACACATCTCTCTCAGTTCTCTCGCCGGTTCTCTAGTCCCCCCCCCCCCTCTCTCCTTGCTACAGCATGCCGCGGTACGCCATCATCCAGGTGATCAACGTGCTATCTTCCTTGGGAAGTGCAGGACGTTCCAGAAAGGGGACCAAGAGGATCAGCGTCCACGACCCTGAACTCCACCGTCACATCGACCAGGCAAGTAGTAGGTCCCACCGCGTCTAAGCTAGGCCGTGTTTAAAACCTCTCGACTAGTTGTGGCTTTTTTTATTTTAATGTAACAATGTAATGCCGGCGTCGTTCAACTCAACGGTCATGTTTTGTCGTGGGAAGACCTCTCGACTCGTTGTGGCTTTTTTTTATTTGAATGTAACAATGTAATGCCGGCGTCGTTCAACTCAACGGTCATGTTTGTCGTGGGAAAAAATACTATCTACATTCTACAACAACCGGTCCTGTAGCATAATGTGTCGTTGTTATCGTGTATGGGCAATCTGTTCCCTCGTCTCCGTCCATAGAGTTATAGTTTCTGAGGCTGGTTCTCTCATGAGCAAACCGTTAAGATGTGCTCCCAGTCCAGTCACCGGTCCACGGCGCTCGTCTAATGGAACTTCACTCTGTATTGCCTATGTGTTTTGCGCACCGTGTTACTTTCAACGTTAATGTCTACATAAGCGTTCAGATTTAAAACTTTCTGTTCATGTCTGAGAGGTCATTTTGACCGTTTTGTCGTTCTTTTTAGATTTTGAAGTTGATTATCTTTGCCCATGACGCTTTCAGAAGGTTCCCCTTCCATGACCATCATCCATTCCATCATCTCAGAAATTATTGACACCTGAAACATTTTCTAAATATGAATTAAGCACATGTATAAATAAATGTAACTTGCCTTTTAATTTGGAAAAACACTTTTCTTTTTTTAACTGAACAGTGGAGGGGCGTGGAGAGGAAGTCGATTGGCTCCATCAGCATGCCTGTCATCAGGAGACGTGCAGCCAGGAGAAGAAAGAGGTCCACCACCTATGTAGACACACTGCAGTGTGACACTGCAGAGCTGATTCTGGATAGGAAGGTGTGGACAAGGGCTGTGACCCTGGAGTACCTACAGGTGAGTTTTTTTTTGTTGCTTGTCTGCACTGCATTGCATGTACACTAGTTACACACCTACTGTAAAGGGTCCATTTGCACTCCTGGTAGTTTTACTGTAGTTGATGATCAAGAGTCAATACAAATAATCGGATTAACAATGCAAATGTGTGACATTGAACATGTGAATGAAATTAACATATGCACTGGGCATGTTATGACAAATAACTTAAATATACAAATGACTAACCTATCAATTTTAAATATTTTTACAGTTTAACCCTGAAGAAGAGAAGTTTTAATCTCTTATATATATTTGTTGTCTTTCTCAGAGGAATGGAGTGACCAAGTCTTTGAAGAAGAAACCCAAAGTAGCTGTTAAGCCAGCACAGCCACTTCCTCAAGTTGCTCCTTCTCCTGTTCCAGAACCTGCGCATGTTGATGATCCGCAGACATGGTTGATGGACATTGATGCAGGGGACTCAGACATGCCCGAGCTATGTTCTGAATATGTGAAAGACATCTATGCATACCTAATGGATCTAGAGGTACGTGGTGCCAGAGACACTTTTCTTTTTTATGTGGTACCTGGAATGCTCGACCCAAAACACACTCGCCCCATTTTCCTACGGACCGCTCTCCCCAGCGGTTCTTGTATTCGTTTTACTGAGGTTAAGGTTACGAATAAGTTTAGAGACGGCATAGTTTTACTGAGGTTACATTTTGGAATAATGTTGGGTTTAGCTATAGATTTACTGAGGTTAATGTTTAGGAATACCTGGTGGTGAGTTTGCCAGATTTGACCCTGGGTGAGCATGTTATGGTGTGAGTGTTGTATTCCATGATGTGACCTGGTGTCTTGCAGGAGTGTAATGACATATTTTGTTTGTACAGGTACGTCAGGCTGTGCGACCCGGGTACATGAAGGGCTACGACATAATGCCACACATGAGAGCTCGCCTAATCGACTGGCTGATCCAGGTGCATTCATTGTTGATTGAATGTTCATTCAGTGTTCTACAGGAGACACTGTATCTAACAGTTGCCATCTTGGATCGTTTTCTGCAGGTAAGGGCAATTTACACATTTGTTTGCATATTTTTATCTTCTCTTGTGTTTTGCCATTTGATTATTTTTAATTTGTTGTGTATTTATTACAGGTTCAGCCGGTTTCACGAACGAAGCTGCAGCTTGTTGGTGTCACTGCCATGCTGCTCGCCTCAAAGTACGAGTCAACGAGAGGAGGCGCCCCAACGGTCCGGGACTTTGCCCGGCTCACAGACAACGCCTTCACACCCGCTCAGATTAGACGGATGGAGCAGGTGATGCTGAGGGCCCTCAACTTTGAGCTGGGGAGACCACTGCCGCCGCACTTCCTAAGGAGAGCTTCCAAGGCTGCAAACGTGAGTTTCTGTTCACAAACTTCAGTCATAGTATCAATGCCGCAATGTAGGGAAACTCTGTAACAAGTGCTGGTCATAATACATTATAAGCTCTGCAGAACAGCAGATTTGTAAGTCTTTACTGCATTATCACCAGCACTTGGAACATTTTAGAACTTCTAGAAGTTGTCCTGCATGACTGACATTTATAACTAGTGTTATGAAGCCTTATAAGTGGATTATAAATGACCTCACCGGTCGATCAGGCTTCAGAAATTGCGTTTTCCGCTTAAAAAAAACCCAATTCTAATCTGGATATGACTGATGTTTTTATATTTGGCATTTCATATACAAGCAGGCTTTTAAATAGTGTTTGTCTGTTACTCTGTTCTAGACTACTATGAAGATCCACGCACTGGCCAAGTATCTGATGGAGTTGACACTCCTCGATTACGAGATGGTTCACTACCGGCCCTCTGAGATCTCGGCTGCTTCCCTCTGCCTCTCGCAGACGCTGCTGGATGGCCTGCCATGGGTGAGTTGAACAGAACTGATGTCGGGACGTGGATGTGTGCTTATAATAGTAGGCTACAGATGTCTAGAATGACGGTTTGTCTTAGTTCTAATTCGTTTTTGCTTCATGTGTTGCAGACTCGTACAGAAAAGTACTACACCACATACGACGAGGCTCACCTAAAGCCGATCATGCAGCAGATGGTCAAAAATGTGCTTGTCGCCAACGGGGGGAAAACAGCGTTCAGGGTGAGTTGGTTAAAAGTATTTGGAATTTAGTGGAGAACGATGGGGATGATTAAATACTGTAGATCAAGGGAGACTGCCAAATCTTTGTGGGATACTTTCAATATTTAAAAACAAAAAAAACTTCAACCATAGCCTTCCTATTTTGAAGGGGACAAAGCTGAGCTACAAGCTCACAAGGCCTCCCACTGCGAGGCGTTGGTAGCTTGTGGATCGGCTTTTTTCTGCAAAGGTTTCGTGTAGAGGGGGAAAAAGATAAAGTTCAGAGCCAACGCAAAGTTTTCTATTGAGGGTATACGTGGTCAAATCCACAAGTTAATGTGAAGGTGAAGAAAATCAAACATTTACAACACTGATGGTGTTAAACAAGTTTGTAATCTATGAAAGTTTAATCTGCCACTGAACAATGTTGGAAGACCCCTGCTGTAGATGTATACTAATGCAAATGTACCCTCTCCACCTAGGCTGTCAGGAGCAAGCAGATGGAGATCGCCCTCCTCCCCGAGTTGCAGTCAACACATTTAGTCCAAACATTCTTCGGACTAAATGGGTTGTCATGGTTGTCATGTCAAGGATCCCCGGAATGATCTGTATTTGGCCGTGGACCCCCATCTGAACATATGTTGTTCCAGGACCCCCAGAAGCAAAGAAGAGTTAAAAACATTTGCTGTGAAAGAATATATATTCAAAGATTTGTGCCATTATATTACATTTCTTTAATCCATTTAAATGTTTTATTTCAATTTTGTAAATTTAGATTTGGTAAATTCCTGTGTAAATATGTGAATCATTGTTTTATATTTCCATTCAAATTGAGTGTTTGTTATAAATTCCTGTGTAAATATGTAAATAATCATTGTTTTATATTCTCATTAAAATTCTGTGTTATTTTATTTGCAGCCTTTTAATGTTTGATCAGGGGTTTCAGCAGTTCTCTTTAAATATGGCTTAGTGTCTGAAGTATAAGTAATCTAAACCTCAGACTTGTGTATGTCTGAGAGTAAAGGGCAAATAATACAAATATTTAAAGGCATTTTGCTCAGAGGTTAAAGTATTTGAATTGGGGTTGACAACCAGAGATAATTGCCAGGTGCTCAGACAATGTAAGCAGCAAACGAGCAAAGGTCTCATTACGGAAATATGATTTTCCTGAGTGACATAAGTAAGGTAAGCGACACATTGTGAGCTTGTGATATTAATCTTAATGATGCGTAACCTGTCAACTGTAGTACAATATTTTCCTCTGAGGTGTGGAGCAGGAATATAAATTAATCCAGTCATCTCTGGCAGGTGTTTGTAAACTAATTTATCAGTCCGAGCATGTAGTAGACCTCTCCAGCTCTAAAAGGAAAGGGCATTTTCAGGCTGATACCAAGTTTATCCAATCAGCAGAACTATTTTACAGGACAAAAGATGGCACTATTCCATATTTGGATTCTGTTTTAGAAGAGCAGAGGTTCTCAAAGTGGAATCTGGGTTCCTGAGGATGTAACTCTTGAGTGTACAAATGGAACCAAAAGTAATACGTTTGAGAACCACTTTCTGATAATCTTGGAAAATGCCAAATGTACATTTAGGCAAATCCTGCTCTCAGCCATTAGATGGCGCCAACACTACTAAACTTTTTTTTTTAGGAATAGTTGCTGACATGCAGTGATAATGCCCTTTCAAAATTTAATATCTTATAGAGGTTTTGATTGTGGTATTGATAGCCAGGCTGACTGTACCAACACCAGTAACATAAAACCTCTACTGTATTATCTAAAAAAAAAAAGTACAAATTAGGGGCTGTCAATATATGTCCAAAACTGTTACTTTTTGGGATTCAAATTCTAAAATAGCAAAAGCAACAGATGGACAAGCTCAAAATGTGTCACTTTGCGCTGCGTTTTGAGCTTGTAGATCTACTAAGTTTGATGGTTTTGTATCACACTGTAGTAAAGTAGGCTAGTGTCTAATTTACAAAAGAAAAATATAACTTACATTAGATAAGATTCTAAGTTTCTGCACGACAGCAACGATCAAGTGGTGTCGTGCAGGCATGGACCAAAAATAGCCGATCTACAAGACTACAACTCTTTAGGCAATAGTCAGTAGCAGTAGGAGTTTCTTTCTTATTGTTTTTACTTCACTGACAAACATTAATTTGGTGCTTGTGTAAGGAAAACAAAACATTTCAGAATCACCTAATACCTCTTTAGAGTCACTGCACAAAAAAACTGTACAAATCCTCCATTAAAAAGTCAATAGGTTTCTCTTTTATTTCATTTTAAATACCACTTCAGACCCCAAAGCATCACAATATGAGCAGGGCTTCATGTCAATTAGAGGTAACCTAAAAAGATTTTAAAACAGACACATTTAAGGAGAACATTAAAAAAAAAACATGAGGCAAGGTCATTTCAGAGAAATTTGAAAAGCACATAAAGTTTAGTGGAAGAAGTAGTAAACCATTCGCAGCTGTGTCCACCCAGACATTTTTTCCTACTGTGTGTTTTGAATTGTTTATGCGGGAAACGCCAGCAGTGTGATGATGAGGCTACTGACTGTACTGAGGGTCTATTTTCTATTTTCTGCTGTGCGTTCACGTCTGCTAATGTAAATATCTAAATATTTTCAATTCTGGAGGTTTGGACAAGCATTCTGAAAGAATGTCGGAGAATTTTCAGCCAGGGGGAAAAAAGGCTTTGGTGGATACACGACCATACTGTCAACAATACAGTACATTGTTGTATTACTTTCTGCCTCACTGAGCTGAACACTGCTGTAAATACCTTATGAATACTGCGCTGAACACATTCAATATGTTTCAATGTGCAAGAGACCACCTCGACCATGACTCCGTTCTTCATGAAAAGGTACAGAGAAATTATTTTCCTCACCCACCGCTGCCACCAATGTAGCCTCGGCCGGGAGGCGAACCCGGGTTCCCCATTCCAATGGCACGTACGTTAACCAGTCGACTAAAGAGTCATGACACGATAGCCAAGTAGCAACGCAGCACCGTATAGACTACAGTATCAAACAACAGCTCATCTATGCCATTGGTTCTCAGCCTGTGGGTCGAGACCCTAGGGGTCCCCACGTGATTTTGGTCCCCAGATGACAGTGAAGTGTCAATTTATGGACTTTTAAGACATTTTTGATTAAAAAAAAGGAAAAAAACGAAGAAAGAGAAGAAAAAAAGACCATTAAGGTCCTTGCAGACAGGACGCGTTTTTCAGAAAACCAACTGGCAGAAAAACGCTGCTAAAAATCAGAAAAACGCAGCAGTGTGCAGGGACCTTTACTGCATCAAAGGTAATCAATAAACTATAGTATAAACACTGGTCAAATATTGGCCAAATTGTCAAATTATATAAGAAAGATGCAAACATTGTGAAAATAGCCGATCTACAAGCTCACAATGCACAACAAGGCACTGTGATTGTAGATCTGCTATTTCACGTTAAACTAAATGTTATGCCTCAACTCCTACAATTTCAAGTGCTGATCAGTGTGTGTGTGTGGGGGGGGGGGGGGGGGGGGGGGGACCACTGATCTATGGGACCCATGAAACCAAAACATGTTGGTGATGTGACCAGTAAGAACCTCATTATGAAAGACCTGAGCTAACACCAAGGAGCGTGCATACTGCCAGTGCATCGAATAGGCTCTATGCAAATACGCCATTTTGAAAATACTGTTTAAGGCTCTGTTCCATTTTGTGTACAGTGGTTCTCAAACGTTTTAATTTCAAGGACCCCCATAACTCTGAGAGTGTACATTAAATGGTACACACTCAGAGTTACACGCCTGTAGGGGGGCATTTGAAACCCACTGAAGAGCACTTTGAAACCCACTGGTGTTTCATGCACAATAGCAGCACCCAGCTCACTCTGTTTGGGTGCTTCCAGACAGTGGAGTCACGAAGATGCCAAAAGCCACGAGTGTAAAAACCTGGAAGAGACGCCTGCCACTCACGGCTTTTGGCATCTTCGTGACTCCACTGTCTGGATGCAGTGTTTGAGAGAGCCTTAATTATTATAATCGGTAACACCTGTGAAGGAAGTCTGAAGAGGTCCGGAAGTGGCGTATGTGCATATAGCCTATTGCAACCAAATACCGGGTACAGTACAGTGCAGTACACACCATGTCAAGTATAATATCGATTTCACTTCCGCAGCCAAACTTCTTTGTGTTTCCATAACCAATAATACATTTTAACGCAAGTCACGTTTTAAGTTACATACGTGTTGTTTCAAGGCCACTGGTTCACTGTGTGTCCGGCAAGACTTCTGGTATCAACTGTCCATCAATAAACAATTAAGTACCAGACCGTTGGATCTTAAGTGTCAAGAGTGTCAACCAAAAACACATAAAGCCAAAGGGGCAGAGATATCAACTCAATCTGAACTTGGGTGTGTTCGAAAATAAGCTCTGAGAATCTGGTCCGATTTTAGAGTGCTCTGGTCAGAGGAAAGGTGAAAATGATTAATTTAATTCCGTATCTAAACATGTTTATTAGCTGTTTAGTTACATAAAATAAATGCATGTTGGATACTATTATATTTTTTCAGTGTACTGAAGATATGAAAGCGTCAGGGAGTGACACGCAACAAAGTTCCGTCGGGCTTGGGACTCTAAACTACAGAGCCTACACCTACAGTATAAGGCAGGCAGCGGGCAGCCCAAATGCATGTTGAATATTGTCTAGATTAGAATACCAAAACAAGTTGCAACCATCACACTTTGCAATCACTTCCTCCTCCAATTTTCAGAATGATGCACGGGGCAACCCTGCTTTTCGGTCCGACTGGTCGGTAACACACCGAATGCTTTCAATTTGCGAACGACGAGAGATCACTCCAGCGCTCTCTAGATCGTATTTCCGAACACACCCTTAGTTGCGTGATATTGGATCACAAGCAACAAAATTACAAATAACTGTGCTACTATTAAAGAAAAAAAAACAAAACAGGTACTGCGTATTATGGTCTGCCCCTTTGTCGTTGAATTAACTGGCTGGCTGGCTGTGAACTTTGACCTCTCTGTAGGGCCAGCTGAACTGGATCACAGTGTCAAGGCATATCGTGGCTCATATTGCAGAACATGTGATGTAGCACCAGGCAGCCGATAATAAAAGTATCTGGCGTGATGCCGTTCAAAGCTTTTCAAAGTGACCCGAAATAATGCGTGCTAACACGGGAGAGAGAATCGGAAATTGACAGCCATTAGGTGTTGCTGATGACGCAGCCAAAAAACAACGACAAACGCTAAAGCCGTTAGTAGTTCTGTCTGCAACGAGAGGGCAGTGATGTGATCCAATGAGAGGATTGTAGAAGCAACACCACCAAGTAGTACAAACTAAATTATTTAACTCCAGGGGAAGTCCACAGATCCACACGGTGGCCGGGTTTTGGCAGAGGTCTTTCCCACCGGTCCACGCTGACGTGTGGGAACGGAAGCAGGGCTGCCTGGGTCACGGACATCTCACCTCACCTCATCTCCAAACGGTCCGAAGTATACAGTTCACATTGTTCTTCATGTCACAGGCCTGTCACAATGAACTCTTTCTCCGCTAACCACACGAACCCTAGCGTCCCTATTCTGTCGTCAACAGTCAAACATCCGGCAAAAACGGGCCAACATTCGGTGACAATAGCCGATCTACGAGCTTGTAGATCTTCTATTTTCGATATTTGACGTACAACAACGTGTATAGGGGTCTAAAATTCCATGAGGCTATTTCCGAACACAGAAAGTGTCTTTTCCGGTCGCAGCCCAGTCGAGAAGTCCTACTAATCGCCATGGGGGGCCGTTCGCTTAGCACTCAAAAATCGGTTCCGGCACCAGGTCTGTTATCTCCAAATATCGTCCAACTTCCGTTTCAGTCTTAAGATTATTTTTCATTGTACACAAATCGAGAGACTTCCATGGGAAGTATCACTGCTAAAGCTCTAGAGATGATGAAGCAGGCGGGTAGGCGCAGTGGCATGACTGGAGGGAGGAGGGGGGCGGGCAGGGGGGGAAACTGAGCTATACCGCCTCAGCTGTGGTAGCCAGGCACCGCCGCCTGCTTCTGGGAGAGACGCATTAGCTCCTCCCTGATGGCCTTGATGAGGGAGGCCGAGGAGTGGGTGGGCGGGGAGGTGTCCATGGGATCGGGGGGCGATGGATAGCCCAACCCGGGGGGTTCGAGGTGGGCAGGGGGTGCCGAGGGCTCCCTAAGACCGCCACTCCTGGGCATCTGGAAGATAGAAGGGGGCGAGTAGTCAGGGTAGCCCAGGAACTGAAGGCCCGCCAGGGGAGAGAGAGCGCGGGAGAGATGGCGAAGAGAAAGACGGGGGAAGAAAAAGGAAGGAAAAAACAGACATGATCGATAGAACTAAAAGGAGAACTTAGAATAAGAGAGTGCAGTGGTTCTCAAAGTGGGGTTCGGAGACCAAAATGGCATAAAGAAATCCTCTAGAATCTCACAATGCGTCCTGTTGGGATGTGTTGAGAGATGTGGGATTCTATAATAATTATTTATTTATTTTTACATTTTTGAATATTCTTTTTGAAAATGTTTAAAACATGGGGTTCCCTTTCACAAAATACTTTCAGATGGGTACTCGTGGTCAAATATACATATCAATTTGAGGATCCTTATGATAAAAAATATTTGATAACCACTGCTCTGCAGAAGACAAAATCACTGAGCATAGAAAACATGAAAGATGAAATAGGCTTACAGACAAAATATACACAGGTAATCGATAAACATAAAGCATATGTATCAAATCAACCAATTGAATGATGCGCAGCCTGCGTAGCTAGCTAGTTCAGGCAGACTACTCAAAAGAGCGCGCCTACCTGATCAGCTGACTAGTCAGACATATGCACTCTTTACCTGATCAGCTGACTAGTCAGACATATGCACTCTTTACCTGATCAGACATAATATGTCTGACTTATGAAGAGTGCATATTATGCACTCTTCATAAGCTCACGCCTATCTTGGCTATTAGCAGAGATATGGGATGGATGCCCGTAAATGTCAGACACAAAGGTGAGATGTTGAGACTTTGGAATAGACTTGTTAATATGTCCGATGACAGACTAACCAAAAAGATTTTTAACTGGGACATTTCTAATGGTTACCCCTGGGCCAATGAAGCAAAGTCTTTATTCTTTAAGAATAATTAATCATTTATTTATTTAAATAGACTATGCTGTAATATTCATGAAATACAGAACTATATGTTCCTTGGGTATAAGGAGAGTTTGGCTGTTGATTTATGGTACAAACCAAAACTAAGAACAGATCGTCTTATTAAAAATAATTATGGCCCTGAACCTTATGTTACACAAAATATATCCAAAAGTCAGAGATCTTTTTGTGCACAGCTGCATTCTGGGACCTTACCATTAGCTTTAGAAACGGGTAGATTCATTGGTACTGATGAGGAGGACAGAGTGTGTCTAGTGTGTGATTTGAAAGAAATTGAAAATTAAATATTTTTTTTGTTTTACTGCCCATTATATGAAGAATTAAGACATGTATTATTTTGTAAAATGACAACCATCTGTGCTAACCTTTTCTGGTTATATGAAAAACTGGAATTTTGTTTTAGGAAAGGTATTTTTGCTTTAGCAGACTTTTTATGCAAAACGTGGGGGAAAAAGGCAGAATGTTTTGTTCGTGTAAAAAACAAACCAACAAGTTTCTTGTACACAATGCAATATTGAAGCAATGATCTGTATGGTGTGTCATATAAGTCCATGTGGGCTGGGCGCCTTGGGTGCATGACACAAAAATAAAGAATCTAACTATATATCACTCTTTACCTGATCAGCTGACTAGTCAGACATATGCACTCTCTACCTGATCAGCTGACTAGTCAGACATATGCACTCTTTACCTGATCAGCTGACTAGTCAGACATATGCACTCTTTGCCTGATCAGCTGACTAGTCAGACATATGCCTGATCAGAGCGGCAATTTAAACTTCTCTGCCTATACTTGCTCATTCCTGGCCTCTCTTCTGCTTTGCTATGCGTCACTGCTGCCTCCCTGCCTTGCTTGCTGCTAATCTGCTGCCCATTAAGTTCTGCCTCCCCAGTCCACCTGTAGGCTCTGTTTCTAGACCCCCCCCCCCCCCCCCCCCGCTGGGGTCTTAATTAATTCACTGCCGTTCTATTTGGCTCATCCTACAGGGAATGAATAAATATATGTTCTAAATTCAATCTAAGGGTTGTGTGACTGGAATAAAATAAAGTTTTGAGTGTGGACAGCAGAAATACAGTGAGGATTGTTTGTAGACTCACTGCGTCTCTGTCAGTTGCAGTTCTGGAGTAGTCGTCATGGTAGTGGTCCCAGCCACCAGGGGGCGCTCTGCTGACCCCTGGTGGATAACCGTTGAGACGACCGGGCAAGCCCACCTGTGTTAGATGATGGATCTGGGCCCCTGGACACACAAACGAACGAACGAACGAATGCACGCACACACAAACACACACACACACACACACACACACACACACACACACACACACACACACACACACACACACACACACACACACACACACACAGAGTTGTCAGGGATCATCACATACATTTTGTATTTGATTTGATTTTGATTGTGCCTATAGACAATCTACATTAAGGTCACAACACTATTATTGCTGTTTAAAAATATATATTTAAGTGAACATTGTTAAGTGTGTCTAGTGTCTGTGAGTTTTATAAATCTTTACGAATTAAACGTATTAATAGGAGCCTGTGACTACAGTATATACATTAGATCCACGAACACAGATGTCCAGTGTCTGGTAGTAGGTTTCCACCTGATAGCAACAACATTGTAAACTACAGCAATAAGCCACTAGAGGTCGCAGTTTGCCTTGCATTTTATAATGGCTGAGAGGTGTAGATGTAGACACGACCTTGGCTGGTAATCCAGCAGGACAGTGTTTTTGATTGATTGATTGATTCGCGGGTTCGAGTCCCAATCCAGACGAGCTTTACTGTGTGTCTTTCCCACCCCATCTCTCTCCCCGTTTCCTGTCTACTGTGATCTATCAATAAAGGCAAAAAGCCTTTAAAAAAGAAAAGGTTTGAGTATCACTGTGTTATTGTACCTGTAGTGCCCCCTACAGGCCGTGGCCTGGCAGAGGAGGACAGCTCTTCAGAGTACAGGGCCCTGGTGTACAGACTGTCTGCCTGGAGCTGATCCCCAGAACCTGTTGACTCTCCCAGGGGAGGGAAGCTGCTGGTACCCAGGCCCTGTCTGGAAGAACAACAAATACATGATGTCATTGAACAGTTATATTAGCCTTGTTCCCATGTTATCCTCTGAGTTTACTCATGACTCCAAGGAGAAAAGCCTGGTCACGACCTAATGCAAAGAGTGGCTATCGAGGTGGGACTTCCGTATGTCCCCCAGAAAGTATCACAACATTTGTTTCATTCACGGACAATGTAAACAGATATTTAAAGCGTCTACGTCATTTCCTTGGGCGGTACTTCCGTTTGGACTCTCAAATGGCCCGGTCGTGCCCAGCATACTATCCAGTTGTATACATTTAATTTGTAGGCTATCATTGGTAACACCTGTGAAATATCGGTGTACAGATAGTTGTGTCAATGGCTGCCATTTAAAAGGCTCATGCTAGTCCAAGAATATTTTAAATGTAAATGATGCATTAACCAATATTTATTTCATAATTAACAGAATGATCCCTTTCTGTTATTCAATGTAGATTTAACCCAGTGCCGGCACCATGGCGTTCTAATCTCAAGTTTATTTAAACTTGAAGGGAAAGTTTCCTCAGTTTCCTGAGAAAATGGACAATTTGATGGCGCTGTGTGGATATAAAGTGTATAAAGCCACACACACACACGCATGCACACACGCACGTGGACACACACACATGCGCGCGCAAAACCGTCTACCTTTTATGGGACCGGTAAAGGGACCAGTTCTGGCATCCATTAGAGTGATAAAATAAATATGATTCCTCTCCAATAATTCATGAGGCCCAGACAGACATCACCCCTCCCCCCTCCCATGTACAGTGGTAGAAATCAGGCCACAGTGATCGATGTACAGTAAAACCATTCTGATGGATGAGGAAATAGTGGCAAATGTGAATTAACTAACTCATTCATTCATGCATGCAACATTAGTTCCTTAAATATTGTCTTGTCATTTGGCTCACCTCTGTAGCAGGCCATGGACCGAGGGAGGGGACAGTCCCATGTCACCGTACCTCTGTGAGAACAACACAACACAACAATCAGTGAAAACCGAATATTCAAGATACTGATACGGCGATATACAGTACTTGAAGAGCCAGCCTCTCTGTACAGTTTTGACCTTAAAATAAACGGGCAACTTTGGGGCCTTAACTGACCTTTCACAACTAGTCAAAGCAGTGAACCTGATAAAGCAGTGCAAAATTGCAAATGGCTTTTATAGCTGCCAAGTGCCATGAGGAATGTTCAGTCTAGCGTTCTCCTTTCCACTCCAGGCAGGAGTAAACATCCTGCCAGGTGCACTTTATATGACTAATATGTTGTTGTTGTTTTTGTGAGCCTAATTTTGAGGCATTTTACGCTATTAATTTATTTCAGTGGTTCTGGAAATGGAATGGAACCAAATAGACCTGTAAAAGGTTTGTTTGGTTCCATTTGTACTTTCGCCGAGTTACAGACCCTTGAGGGTCCATACTGAGGGTCCCTGGACTCCACTTGGAGAACCAACTGCTTTATTTGATAATGATAGTGGAGGATATGGGGAGGGAAAGACATGACAAGACAGTAAACATTCTGGCCTGCCAGGAATCGAACCGGGGACTCAGGGCATTTGTGTCCGGTGTGCACATTAACCACTCAGCTATATCACACATGTAGGTTCACACTGACTAAGTCATAATGCTGACAGTAAAGTTAAACACATGAACACAATTCTGGGTCGGACATTTGCTGAAAAGTGAAATGTGTTGTGATCTTGTTCTGTTTTTTTCGGTGAAGAGATTTGGTGTAGAGGGAAATACTGGCTGATCGAATGTAGATAGGAACAAAAACGAGCACACACGGTCTATATAAATGCCATTTGCCCGGTGCGCCGCTCGCAAAGTAAATAATAGCCAGCACTCCAAAGTCCTTCTGGTACTATTAATTTATTAAGGCACGAATTTAAATTTATAGTAAGTGGTTTAAAAGGCATTGAGGGTAATGT
This sequence comes from Protomyctophum bolini, assembly GCF_963924005.1. Lineage (NCBI taxonomy): Eukaryota > Metazoa > Chordata > Actinopteri > Myctophiformes > Myctophidae > Protomyctophum > Protomyctophum bolini. The sequence goes on from NC_137865.1 coordinate 9,211,563, forward strand.
GTTGAAAATGGCTGAAACTTTGATTAGACAATTAAGGCAGAAAATTATTTCATAGTTCTTTGCTTGAATGCAATGGGTGCTTTAAGACTCAGGTTAAAAAGGCATCTTATCTCCTATTTTCCCCCCAACAATTCATGTCTATAGCCTTTGAGAAACTTATCTTCTTTGCTTGAATGCACTGCTTTGTGACTTATGTGGCAACAAAGCAACTTACTGTAGTGTATCTCCTATTTTTCCAAGTTCACACAACAGGCCTTTCCTTGTGAGAAACTTAAGTTAATATCTTATCCTTTAGGTGAGTTTAATGACTTATTTTTAAACAATGGGTTTTACATTTTATCATTTGGTCTGTCTGGTGCCATTAATCCGTCTAACCAATAGTAACCAATTCATGGTTGAATTATTTGCCCCCAGGAAAAGTCCACACAGTAACATAACAGTGTGGATCTCAGGTGCTAGGGACAGATCTATACTACTTATTAGCTTATTCATATGACCGCAGAGAGCGTCTTAGAGGGCTGAGTGGACTAGTTACTGAAGGTCACTGGGGTCTTCGCGACACATGGGGGGGGGGGGGGGGTAACAGATGGGGGGATCCTTAACTGATTAGTTTCCTAAGAGGACATGATTAAAACAGTTCTGGGAGAGAGAGGACAGGAGCAGCCTGGGGACAGTGAAGCACAACGCAGACCTCAGGCTCAGACCTCACTACACTGCAATCCATCTTCTTAGTCTGTCCATTGCCTTTTCGATTATTCGTATCTCTTTGTATCGACGCTGTTAGATCAATTAACCTGATTAAGCACTTGAGCCCTATTGTATACTTCATCATACAACAGTATTGCACATATTTTCACTGTTTTCTTTTTAATTTCAAAGGTCAATTATTTTATTGAAATCGATATTTCTTTTATAATTTTATAATTTTTTAAATAAAATGGATTACCGGTAGTTAGATTATCTAGAGATTATTCATTGCACATATAATTCGCTTAATGTATAGGCAAACAAATAAATAAAAAATAAGCTAAATAACTTTTTTGGTAGATACATTTCTAAATTAAATTTATATGAAAATATAATGCAAGTAAATATAAAATACACATGAATTGAACTTTGTTTTATATAACCAATTGATAAAAAATAGGATATTTTTTACACGTAGCACGACGTGTAAAACAAAAAAATATTGTAACATCCCCAAAATAGGTATGGTATACGGCATGCAGACCTGTGGTTAAAAATTGGGACACATCATCTGCATAATTGTCAACACGGCCAAACCGATACATACATCTCCCTCACTCTAGAACCCCCAACAGTAAAGGAAAAGCCCCCCAGGAGGTTCCACGCTGCATGCGGTCACACTGACTCACCCCAGAGAAAGGGCTGACCGGGTAGGCCCACTGCCGCGGGCCTCGGGCCGGAGGGCTGGAGCCCGGCACGTTGTGGCCGGCGCCGACGCCCGGGAGCGTGATGCCGGCCGTGCTGCCGCCCCCGCCGCCCTGGGAGGTGGGCGACACCAGGGCGAAGGCGTTGTCCAGCAGCGAGTGCATCTGCTGCCGCGCCTCCTCGATGGAGGGCTGGGGGGGCATGTAGGGGGGCGGGGGAGGGGCGTGGCCCGGGGGGGAGCAGGAGGGGCCCAGGAAGACGTCGTCGGTGGGGGAGGGGCTCCGGAGAGGGGACCCGCCGGGACACTGGTCTGGGTCCGACTGTGGATGGTTTAGGAGAGAAGGAATATTATGGGAAAACATGTAACAAAATCACACGAGTGAAGTGAGGGACGCTCTTATCATCGTACATCAATGTCATTGTGAGATGGAGGATGACTGAGTCACACCTGGCCTGAGTCATACTAGAACAGGACTCAGAGCTGGGTGTGGCTGCGCACCTGTTGTGCCTCGATCAAGTCCATGATGCACAACAGGTGCGCAGCCACACCCAGCTCTGAGTGCAGTTCTAGTATGACTCAGGCCAGGTGTGACTGCTTAAATCAGTCACCCTCCATCTCACGGTCATACATCATCACATTCATTGAAAAGGGTTTGAAAACCACAGTGTTATCAGATGAGCGGCTATATTATGGCGTGATGCTCTCACCACGTAGGCCACGTTGCTGACACCAGGACACCTCCTGTAGGTGGCGTCGCTCTCGTTGCAGATCAGGTGGTCTTTGTCTGCGTCCATCAGGCTGCCGTTCAGCTGCTCCTTCTTCCTCTGCTTGGGAGAGCGCTTCCCTCGACCACTGGCACACACACACACACGCACACGCACACGCACACACACACACACACACACACACACACACACACACACACACACACACACACACACACACACACACACACACACACACACACACACACACACACACACACACACACAGACAATATTATTATTAATAATATTAATGTTATTTAAAGCTGATCTGCTGTCATAAGATACATTTGTATGTGGCTATAAATGGATATATTTTCATGATTCTATATCTAGGAGTGTCTGTATGTTTGACCGTATTGAAAATCATACCTCCATTTCCAAATACATTCTCATATAATGTAATACCGTATGTTGATACTGTACAAGCCTAATATGAATAACCGGAGACGCCCGCGGCATCAGTTTCCACCTGGCGACCATCAGACTGTTGAACAAAGCCTGAACACTGCCGGCTGTCGCCAGGCCGTCATGCCACACTGGTGACACTGGTGCCTGCCAATAGAGTATAACCCATTCTGACCTGAGATCAGATTCTAAAAATGTCTACATCCCGACAGTTTTCTGAAAAAGCTATGTTTCAGCCGTTCTTCGATTTCTCAAAAATAGCAGACCTACAAGCTCGTAGCGCGCCACTCGGTGGCGCGCTATGAGCTTGTAGATCTGCTATTTTTCTAAATTATTGAGCTTGTAGATCTGCTATTTTTCTATTAGTCTAAAGCATAACATAATGCTAACACCAAAAGGGGTTCCCGCCCAAAATGGCATAAGGCCCGCCACAGACAGTCTCCACTCCCAAGGGAAGACAGACTACGCACCTGTGTTGATTTCGTCGTCTAAAACTAAGGCGAAAAATGTTCGTCGACTACCTTTTTCCACTGACGAAAACTAAATGGAAACTAAATTAAAAACTAAGCAATGATGACTAAAACTAAGACTAAATATAATTGACAATTTCGTCAGCAAAAAAAAACTAGACTAAAATGTTGGACTAGTGGACAAGAGATGCAGTATAAGTCATTTTACAATCGGTTGCATTGTTTGCTGAAAATAGCCGATCTACAAGCATAGTGAGCTTATCGATCGGCTATTTTCAGCAGGTGTAAAAACTGTCATTATGACTAAAATGTTAGATTCAGTCGACTAAAATCTTATGTTATTTAGTCGACTGGAACTAGACTAACACTAAAACATTCCGGGTGACTAAAATGTGACTATATAAAAACTATTCAAGAGACTATGACAAAAACTAAAATCAAAATTTCCTAGAAAAAACAACACTACAAAATGTGGTGGAAATACATAAACCCCAAGTGAGTTTGAAAACATGACCAACGACAAACAATTCCCATACCTGTAAATACTGGTATAAATACCTCAATGTGCTAACACACTACACAGCAGCAAGATTTGTAAACTGTTGCGATAAAAGAAGGTTAACCAATGGAAGGACTACTAACCTTTCCTGTGTCCTATATCTGTTTTAGCATAGTATTCTTAGTTGTTGCTATAGCAGCACCTTTACACATCTGCATCTGCTGCTATTTTTACCTCATGTACAACATACATGTTACTAGTTATACAGTATTTATCCGCACATATTTTCTTCACTCTACTCATATCAGGAATAACATTAGATTTTCTGACCTGTTTCCATCCTTCAAATATAACAGATATACAAGCTCGCAGCGCGGCACGAAGTGCATAGACAATATTATGTACAGTGATAGGCTATGAGATAACTGGCTTCAAGACT
>NC_137865.1:9220535-9223035 GCF_963924005.1 Protomyctophum bolini
GACATTCCCAAAGGTTTATAGGTTTCTAGGAGGCACTGTCATCTACAACACTCACACTGTTATAGTGCAGTACCGTGTACGCAAGACTGGTGATTATAAGGAGGATATTTATCAAGAAGACACTACAAAATAAACAGCTGAAATGCAACGTGTTGTGAGCTTGTATTGGCTATTTTTTTGGAATGCGACACCGTCATATGGCAAAGTAGAAATCGGGCTTATCTCTCTCTGTTAGTGTTAACTCCTCTGCTGTCCTCCCCTTCATCATTCCAAGTTCCATTTAATCCACCCGGACTCCATTAAAACTAATAGGCGTAGTGTGAGAAAGCGTCTTGAAATATTGATTCTTAAGGGCTTGATATTTGCTGTGAGTGGTATTGCGTATTACAATAAATATAGGTGGTCTGCAAGTTACAATAACAACGCACTGTGAGCCTTGTGAGCTTGTCCTTACTGGATCAGTGCTCACTTTAAAATATAGTGTTTGTGTTTACACAAACACTCATTGTGGCATTGTGGCATTATGGCATTTAATGTTTGTGTTGGGACAAAATGTGGGTTAAACACACCAACAGCTGGACATAGGAGGGGCTACCGCCCCTCAAAAAGTGTTCACGGCCCACGCATGTTTATTTTAATGATGAATGAATCAAATGTGTACACCTACAAATATTCATCTGTATAATAATAAATAAATAAATTCCAATACCATGGCTTTTTTTACATTAATAATTTATATATCAATGTTATATATTTTAGTCTAGATTTAACATACTTTAAACATATATCATATGTATTATGGTAAAATCTGAAGTGTTTTTGCCTATTATTTGAGGGCCTACTTGCTGTATCGTCACGGCCACACCAGTGGGCCTCGGACTAGGGTTTAATCCCGGGATCCCGGGCCTCTCTCTCTCTCTCTCTCCCCCAATATAATCAGTGTGTTGTGCACTGGCCGTGCTGGCTATTTTATAAAACAAAGCGAGATGATCACATTCTCAACATTCTCTGCAGCGGAGAAGGGGACCCAGCACTGCTCAAAGGGTGAAAGACCATAGCTAATCTATGTGAAAGACATGAGGGCGTTTATTTTTTCACTCCTTAGTGTCACTTTTTCAGAATAGCATAGTAAGCCTATACATTATTAATATTTTAATTTAATAATTGAATTGTAGGCTATATGTTCATATTTCGCATTCTAAATGCATTTTGGTGCATATGCATTTTTTTTCTGAATTAAAATGAGCCAAATCCGGGAAAATATTAAACCCTACCTCGGACCCACTGGTGTTAGTGTTGAGAACCAATGCTTATAAGCCAAACCCCTTCCTCCCCTCCCCAGTCCCCTCCCCCTGTGTGTGTGTGTGTGTGTGTGTGTGTGTGTGTGTGTGTGTGTGTGTTGCCATGGGACACTTGCCAGTTAAAACATTGATGGGCATCTTGCGGCCGCTGGGCGTGGCCACGCCTCTCGAGTTCTCCTCAGCCGCTTCCCGGTCACTGGAGCGGTCGCTGGCCAATGAGTCACCATCTGACGGCGAGATCCTGCCCGGAAGAACACACACACACACACACACACACACAGACACACACACACACACACACACACACACACACACACACACACACACACACACACACACACACACACACACACACACACACACACACACACACACACACACACACACACACACACACACACACACACACACACACACACACACACACACACACACACACACACACACACACACACACACACACACACACACAGGCATGAATACCATACTCTCGCCCCCTGTCTGTTTTCCTGACATGTCTCTCTACACTGTTTTAATAAAGCTCAGAAAAGCCCCCAAAATGATATGTCTAGGGTGACATCCAGGATGATATTATTATATAATTGGTGATTTCCAACACAAGTCCTAGAAACATTGTATCAGATTTATTCATATTCATTTAGTGTTTTGCCTTATTATTCAGGGGCCCACAGGTTGAGAATGACTGATTATAGTGTATGTAGGTTAACTAAGTCTGACAGCTGTGACATGACGACAGGACTGAGGGAATCCGTGGCTGCATCAATAATGGATGTGATGCTGTTGTCAGCACGACGTCCAGCACTGTCCCTGCATCACTGTCCCTGCATCACTGTCCCTGCATCACTGTCCCTGCATCACTGTCCCTGCATCACTGTCCCTGCATCACTGTCCCTGCACTACTGTCCCTGCATCACTGTCCCTGCATCACTGTCCCTGCATCACTGTCCCACTGTCCCTGCATCACTGTCCCTGCATCACTGTCCCTGCATCACTGTCCCTGCACTACTGTCCCTGCATCACTGTCCCACTGTCCCTGCATCACTGTCCCTGCATCACTGTCCCTGCATCACTGTCCCTGCATCACTGTCCCTGCACTACTGTCCCTGCATCACTGTCCCTGCATCACTGTCCCTGCATCACTGTCCCACTGTCCCTGCATCACTGTCCCTGCATCACTG